>NW_023654157.1:0-4689 GCF_015228065.2 Penaeus monodon
AATGTTAAGCTTAGAATTTCACACATGTTTTCAATTTTTCCTCTTTCCAATCAAATTGCTATAGTCTTTCTAAACCTGTTTTTTTCATCTTAGCACAACATTTAAATAAGTTAGACCTCTTAACCCCAAGAATGAAATAAGATAACTCAGGGTGAAAAAACTGTAAATTTGCTTTTTTTTTTTTTTTTTTATTGTAGAGTTTATTGAGTGTCACTTTTTTATTGTTCATTTAGCCACATATTAAATATTAAGCTGTATGTGAGAGAGATAAATTTTAACTGAAATTTTTTCCTATTTTTACTTTATTGCATTTCTTTACTTGTCCTCTGTGCACACAACTTGGGACTTTTCTATCCTGTTAGTAGCCCCCCAAACATTTAACCCACTGGAACCCAAAGGTAATCACACTGTCTACTGTCTTTCTTTTGTGAATTTTCTTTGTACATCTCTATTTCTATCCTTTGGCACATAGATGGCTCCTCAAGTGCTCAGCCAAAAGTAGCTAATTATTAACCCTAAATGTCCACAGTTTTTTTCCCCCTTTCCATCTGATTTTTTTTTTTTTTTTTGGAAAAAAAAAAAAAAAAATCTAATGCTATTTAATATCAACTTTGTCATTACGTTATCATTACATTTATTATAACAATACTAATAGCAGAAAAAAATCAAGGAAAAGGGTAAACAAGACAGCTAGGTAGGCCTAATAATTGACTCATACACATCAATGAAATCCCAGTTAGTAGGGGGGAGGAGGGGGGGGGGGAAGGTTAGAGAATGAAGTGAGCACAATCAGTTTTTCTGGGGCAGTGATTGTTATTATGATCTTTGCATCTGATGATGGAGGCTATATTTAATTTTCACGAGACTCTTGTTTGAGATTTATTTCTTACAGTCAGGACATAATATTTTCCAGACAGCAAGAAATACTGACAGACTTTAGTGAAAACCTGACATTACTCTTTTTAGATCACCATAGTTGATATTACTCAAATCAGCATATTTTAAATATTAAGCTTGCCACAGAATCAGGCAGATACGATAACCTCTATATGAAAAAAGAGGGGAAACAATTCTACAGTAGTTTCCTTTGTGTTGAGAACACCCATAACCATCCCTGGCATGATGATTAATGGGTTTTTCTTCAGTAGAATGAACAAAAATGCCTACAAAAGCCTCCATGTCTGATCTAGCTCTCTGGAAAGACATTTGAAATTTAGATGGTTAACTCATGTTATGTTATTTGATACATATATCAAGATTAAAGAGTATTATGCAGTTTGCCATGTAGTGAATTTAGCATACTGTTTTTTATATTTATATGAATAACAGGAACTTCATAATTGTTTTCTATGAGGATATTCTGACAATTTTATCTTCAATTCATTCAAATTAATAAACTCATAAAATCACCAAACTACAGAATTATCTACCAGGCTTTGACTGACAATTCTCCATTATTCTGTAAATTGTACTCTTACTAATATTAGGAACATCGGGATTCAAAGACAGGAACCTATTTCTTGTTTCTTCTATTGTGATATCCTCCTTTTGGGAGAGGATATCCATGATCATGTGCTCATGCTCGTCGGACAGCTTTTTCTTTCGTGTCCTGTGGAAGTCTTACGTTGGATTCTGTGCTCCTTCTTGAAGACCTGAACAACTGATGAGACTGTAGACTTCGCTAAGTGCATGAAATCTGCGACCCTCTCTTATGGTTCGATTTCATTGAAAAAAAGACTGGAAGTTGTGAGAAAGAATGGTACAGTGTTACATTTATGACCATTTAAGATAGATTTATTTATTTATTTATTTTCATAAAATGTTGCTGATGAAAAAGGAGAAAGTACTGGTAAGAACCAAAACCAGTGTACATAATTTTTTGCATAAAGAACCTCTCAAAAAACTTTCCTGGGTAAAGCTTTCAGTACATCAAACACAATTTGATGAAAAAAACAAAATCAGAATGAAAAAATCAGGAAGAACAGAAAAAAGAAAAACAAGGAAAAAAAACACAAAGAAAGAAAGGAGAGAAGAGAGAGAGAGAGAGAGAGAGAGGAGAGAGAGAAGAGAGAGAGAGAGAGAGAGAGAGGAGAGAGAGAGAGAGAGAGAGAGATAGCTGACCTAATAATCATCTCCCTCTCAGCAATAGACAGCGACCGTCGTTGTCTGCTGATGTCTTTGTCGGCAGCACTCGTTTCAATTGGTCCACTCTCCTCCATAATGCTGACACTGGGCTCAAGCACATTATTCATGGAAGATGATTCTGACCCCGCACCTGCCTTCTGGAACACGGGCTATAGCAACACCCGTCTGGTATATATTTTGTTTGGTACCATACTTTCAATAGAATATTCTACAGAATATTCACACATTCAAATGTTTGAAAGGCTTATTTTTCATGTGTTTTCTCTGAATTTGTGTAAATATACTACTAATATACTATAGCCCAGTTTTCATCCAGGTCACAATATTGTATACTCTTACTCACATTTTATGACTTTACCTTAACCTTAAACTGCTTATAGTGACCCAACACTAATTGTTACAAACTGGATGGATTAAAACTTACCCGAGGTCTCCCTCTCTTCTTGGGCCAGTAACGCTCTATTGGCTCTAAGTAGCGCTCAGGTGGAGGGTCCATCCCTATTAATCCTTTCTGAAAATCAAATAATGAACTATTAGGTATAATATTGGGATTTCTATGACTCTTTACTATACAGACAATTACCCCTTTGCATGTTTTAATGCTTTGAAAAAAACATAAGTCAATGCATATACTAAACTGAGTGATTTTCTACTATTCTCTGTATGAAGAATTGTAAAACCATGGTTTCCTAATCTCTACATCTTTTATTTCAAATTTAATGATAATACAGATTTTTGTAATATGGATATTACTGAAATTACACAGAAAAATATTGTAGTTTATTGTATTTAACAAGTTCTACTGTATGCGATAGTGTATACCTTTCCTCTTTCCAATGTTCTGTATATTGTAGTTTTTGATATGTGACCAAATTCAGGATACTGTTGCAAAAAGCGACGACGTATCTCATCTACTGATATGTTATCTCTCTCCTGTGACATCTCGAAGAGTTGGAATTCTTGTGCAGTTGTTAGTCGGCGTTTGCGTCCTGTGGCTGTCTTTTTGTGTATATGGTGCTCTTTCTTGAATACTTGTACCACGGACATGACTGTTGATTGAGGCAGACCCATGTAACATGCAACCTTTGGGATTCAAAAATACAGTTTAGAAACATATCTTGGAAAAAATTTATTGGTTTTTATTATATAAAATTATATATGAAAAAGATATATTAAAAGTGGTAACATTTCATAAAAGGTTTACTTCTTTTAAAGAGACTGTGAAAAATCAAGTTGCCTAAATAAATGTAAATATCCTTCTTTCAATGAGATATAATACTAAAATCAAGTTTGGTACTCTTTATATCCCTATTCAGAGTTGGTATAAAAAATCAAACAAACCAAAAGTGGTAATCAAACTTAAACTGCAACCCAATGTTAAAAAAAAGGATTAGCAAAATGCAAACCATACCTCTCTAGATGTCTTCTTCTCATTGAAAACAAGGTCGATAATCATCTCTCTATGTGAAGGGGATAATCTCCTCCGCTGAACCTTCGCCTTCATTTTATTATCTATGGTGGTTTCATTTGTCTCTTCCACATTAGCTGGGAAGTACTTGGCTGGGGCACCGCTGGAACATGCAGGGGGATTTCCATCCACACTCACTTCAGCCTGCTGGGGTTGCTGCTGTGGCTGCTGCTGCTGTGGCTGCTGCTGCTGTTGCTGCTGCTGTGGTTGCTGCTGTGGCACTTGTGCAGGTTCAAGAGGAGCTTCTAGTGTGGGTTCTGGCTGCTGAGGTTCAGGTAGTGGTTGTGGTTCTGGTGGCTGTAGAATATATAAAACTTTTTATTAGTACCTTTTGTTTGTATACTCACTGTGTCGTGTTCATATATATGTTTGTTTGGTGTTTCTCTACGATACCTGAGGGAGAAGAATACACCAATTAAAACTAGAGTAGGTTCGTTGGAGATCAGCTCTGACAAAAATAAAAGGGAGCTCTTCATAGTCCTGTGCCCCATGCATCAGCTTCTGCCAGAGAGTGCTACTGCCTAGTGTGTGACTACAGAGACCAAATTAAATTATTGTACTCTACAGATTGTACAGAGAATCTCACTCTTTTACATAGGCGATATGCTACAAAGCAATATAAACTAAACATAATATTCTATCTTTCACAAGGTGTAACATATCACACAAAAGGCAGTATATATGTAATATAATCATATAATTATCACAATATATGTACGATAATATTGTCATCATATCCCGTATATGGCGCATCACAATATGCACTCACAATTCCATTAGTATCACAACTCACTTCATTATCACAACCCACACTTCTGTAAAAACTTATGCCTTAAGGTCATGTGAAAAAAGCAATGACTCAAAGTATTAAAGAATTGTACCCCTAGCTTCATTTTCATAAAACTACAGGTATGATTTTGTATAAGCTGTCTTTATATATAACTATGCATAACATAAACATAATAAGAGACCTTATAATACATAAAGACAAATATATATAATATATAATATTTTATATATATAGTATAGTATATATATATATAAAATCAATAAATAATAATCATACACACAAATTA
>NW_023654163.1:0-4687 GCF_015228065.2 Penaeus monodon
AATATAATAATATACAAACAAAAAACACACCCACACCACACACACACACACACACACACACACACACACACACACACACACAACACATACACACACACGCACACACATACACACAAGCACACACACACACACCACACAAAGCCGCGCGCGCGCGCACACACACACACATACACAGAAACACACGCATACACACACACACACACCCAAAGCTTAGGCTACAGAACAACTCTGATATCCACAGGATAACTCATGAATCGCCTATATATCTCCTGACTGGCCGGCATGACAATTTTCCAGATTGGTTTGACAAATGAAGCAATGTTTGCTGAAAACCCCAGCCTGCAGAAGCGAGTTCAGGCAGCCAGACAAGTGGCTGTTGTTGCTTCGAACCAGTCCATACAGACTTATGGAACTACTCCCATAGAGGCTTGAGAGAACTTTTTCATCCAGAGGGGAACTCACGCGTTTGGTATTATGAGCAAAGACATCGTACTGGTTCTCTACCTCCATTAACAGGGAACTGGTGTGGACCTGCCAAAATTGTTGCTCGACTTGGGCCGCTGGTCTTTGAGGTGAGAGATGTCCACACAGACGTACGACTGATGGCGCATCTCACTACCTTAAGCCGTTCAAGACATCCTGGGAGCTGCGTTACGCATCAGAAGATGAGGATGACCCAGAACCAGATGATTTTGACCCTTCCAAGGACCCTAATGACCAATGTTCGATCCGACTTCACAGGTGGACCTGATGCTAATGACACGGTCCTTGCTCCGGATGTGTAGCTGTTCAGGCTGTGGCGGGGATATTTCTATGTTTATTTTGGTTTTACTCTTTAATTTTACTGCTTTTACTTTTTCATTTTATTTACTTGTGTTTGTGTTCAGTGATCCGTATCATGCACGCCCAGCTGAGCATGCACCTGTAACTTCAGAGGCAGGTTATCGGACTCAGGCTTTCCTTGGTTCTCTTTCCAGGTGTGCCTCCGACCCATGGTATTAGAGGGTCGTGGTTTTCACCCCCCCCCCCACCAAGGATCATACCTATCATCTACTCCCCCCCCTTCCATCCCTGTACCCTTATTCGCCCTTTTCACCCCCTTCTTTTCCACTTATTTCCCCCCCCCCCCTCCACTTGTTTTTCTTGCCAGCCCTACTTTCTGGCATTATTCCTATCCTATCTGTCTTCATCCTATCCCTATCTTGCCTTGTATCCTGTAGCATTTCTCCTTGCACCCCTCTTATTCGTACCGTCTACTTGCCCCCTCGTTTTTTCCCTCCTCTCTACTTCTACGCTTATTCCTCCCTTTTCCATTCCCTTTTCCCGTTTCTCCTACTTCTACCTTTAGCCCTATCCTCTCCTGGCCCCATCCTATACCTATCCACCCAGCATCCTGCCATAATTCACAGGAGAGTTGAGCACAGGCGGACCACTTGCCACTGCCAGCCTGATTTCTGCACTTTCTTTTATCTTGCTTTATGCTGGCCCCATTTTACTTGTATTTTACGTTAATTTGCACCCTTTGTATATATTTCCGAATAAAACTACTATTGAAATCTTCGTTAGCCTCGTGCAACGATTCACAAGATGTGCGGATAACTTGGACATCCACATCTGTATCTCTCCCTTTACTTACTTTATCCCTTGCATCTTGAGTTCAGTTTTAATTTTTCAGTAGTTTATTTTTACATGTTTGTCATTCTAATCTCTTTTACAACGGGAAAGTTCCTGATTTTACCATTCTTCTTCTGAATCGCATCAGATTGTTTTACGTATTTTTATGATAATTATACTTTTCTTATTGCTTTCTTTAAAACATTTTATTTGCCTTTATTTGTGTTTTTATCATGTGTATATTCTATTTTACTATAATATTTCCTATTTACTGTGTTATTTTTTTAACGCTACGCTTCCGCCCGCGTAAGCCAATGTAACTCCATGGTTTGAATAATGAACAGAGTAAATGCTTTGACTGTGCTTTAACTTTACCCATTGTATTTACACCACGGATGCTGAAACAAGATTGTACTGCCCCTTTTACTTGCCCAGGTGTATTTACGCTGGACGTAGTATTTTATTATTTTACATTACGTCGGCTGTGAACCGTGTGTGCTCTTTTAAATTTTACTTTTGACACATTTTGAATTTTACTTACTCTTACTTGTGTCTTTCATTCATGCTTTACCCTTTTACTCGTCTTTTACTTCAGATTTTTGCTTTTGTCTATTTTTAATATCTTCTCATTTACTCTTACTCATTTCACCTTTTACCAATACCTCCCTTTCATAAGATTTTACGTATCTTAGCTTTTAGTATTCTTACTGTTCTTTAGCTCCCCTGGTGTACATTTAGTATTCTTAAGACCTTTTAGCGTATTTTTAAAATAATTCTTAGGCCCTGCTGGCAACTATCATTTCAGTGTTAAATTCAGTGTTAATGTACTGCCTTCTGCACATTGTCTTTTTGTTCATTTTAGGATTTTGTATTTCATTTTTATGTATCATCTTCTTATCGGTCACGCTCCTGGTAAGCCTGCATCTCCGGTGATAATTTTGCTTGTGAGGTCGTGTGGCTCTAAGCGTTCAGCTTGGTTTCCCTCACCTCCGTTTCCCGCCTCACAGGTTGGCCTTATTCGTGTCCCTCATTCACATAGCCTTACACGTACCCGAACACGATGCGCAATTCTTCTGTGAAGTATAATGCGGCCAACTGTGCTGTTCCGTGCAAGGACTGGCCCAAGTTTTACATAGGCGAAACCGCCAGAGCTCTGGGAGAAATTACCATAAACGTGATAATACGCTAGAGACTCAGATGTGTATTTTATTCAGTTATGCGAAAAAGGTCATCAACTTAACTGGAAAAAGACGTTAAAACGAATGATAAATCGGGGAATACTTCAGAAAAAAAAATATTAGAACCTCTCTTTAGTGGAAAATTGCCAAATTTCAACTGGTCAGCAAGTTAGTAAGTAAAACCTTTCCTAGACTCTTTGACCTTAACCTTTCCCGGGACCTCATTCACTTCTTGTTCTTTTTGTCTCTCTGCCGCTATATAATAATCCACAAATTTTCTCTGTGTATCCATTTCGCTTATTTGTTCGTCTGATGAGAAATGTCGCAATTCAATCTCATTTCTTATTGTATTTTTTTCTTTGTCACACACATATACACACATATATAATTTGTATATATATATATATTATATATATATATATATATATATATATATATAATATACACACACACACACACACACACACACACACACACACACAGCACACACACACACACACCACACACACCACACACACCCCCATATATTATAAAATATATATATTATATATATATATATATATTTATTTATTTATTTATATATAAATACACACACACACACACACACACACACACCACACATATATATATTATATATATATAGATATATATATATATATATATATATATATATATATATATATATGCATATGTGCACACACACACACACATATTTATGAATTGATATCATATTATAAAATCCTATCATATTATAAATTTATAAATTCATGTCATATCATAAATTTAGGTCATATCATAGAATTATATATCAGAAATTTTTCTAATTTCATAAAATTTTTATCATATTATAAATTTACATATATACAATATATATAAACTGATATATTTATAAATGTATTTATTTATGAATTCATTTATATATATGTATATATATATATATATATATATATATATATATATATATATATATATATATATATATATATATATATATATATATATGTATATATGTATATCGATATAGATATGTACATATACATATATATATATATATATATATATATATATATATATTATATATATATATATATATATATTTCATGTATATACTTACACCCGTTGGTTCACCATGGCATCTCTGACCGATTCACAGAACTTGACAACCTGACGGACTCATTTGCTCTGTGGGAGCTCTTCTAGCGCGAAACACTCGAAGCAGCCCGGGAGTTCATTGGCATATGCCCGAGGACAATGCAGAAATCCATTTCCCCGGAGACGCTGGAGGCCACTGAAGCGTGTCGCATGGCTCGGCAGAATGGCAATCAGGTCTTGCGTCGCTCCTTGGTGCGTAGGGCTTGGACACTGCTGAGAAGAGACAAGGAACAGTTCATAAAGAATTTTACTGAGGAGGTTGAAGGCCATTTCTTGGTAAACGACCTTCGCCCTGCATACCAAGCCCTGAGAAAGATGAACTCTAAGCCCTCCTCGCAGATGACTATAGTCTGATCAGTGGATGGACGGATCATCTCAGATCAAGTTGAGGTTTATAAACGTTGGGCTGAGTATTCTGAGCAGTTGTACCAGGTAGACCCTCCAACAGTTAGCTAGGATGCAAGCAATGTCACAATACCTGTGCCGGACCAACCCATCGGCAAGGAACCTCCTACCCTAACGGAGGTTAGGATGGTGACTTCCAAGCTGAATAGTGGGAAAGCTGCAGGCATATGTGATATGCCTGCTGAACTTTTAAAGGCTGGGGATGAACCTATGGCTCAGGGCTTGTATATAGTCTTGACTGCCATACCAGGCAAAGTTTTCGCCCATTCTTCTGAAATGGATCCACCTACTGAAACATCAGAGACTGGAGCAATCTGGATTTCCCAAAACCCAAAAAG
>NW_023654164.1:0-4687 GCF_015228065.2 Penaeus monodon
TGTTTGTGGGGTGTTTGGGGGGGCGGGGGGGTTTGATGTTTGTATATATTCATGCACATGCATATATATATATAATAATATATATTAATTTTATTTTTAATATTTTTTTTTTTTTTTTTTTTTTTTTTTTTTTTTTTTTTTTTTTTATACAAACACACCCCCCCCCCCCTGTGTGTGTGTGTGTGTTGTGTGGGGGTGTGTTTGTGTTAGATCAACATACATGCACTTTTCACGCACGCCGCTCCCCCCACACACCCCACACACACACACACACACACACACACACCACACCACAAAAAACCCAAAACCCACACACAAAACCACACAACAACACACCCTCACTCTTCACACACACACACACACACACACACACACACACACACACACACCACCACAAAAACACAACACACACACCACCCCCAACACACACCCAATGAAAATTTACATATATACATATACATATAAATGAACCCGAATTGGCCACGGAATTGAAGAGAAGTTAAAAACCCAAAAGTATGATAAGTACGACATCGTTGGTATTAGATTATGTCATCTTTGGTACTTTCTTCGTTTACAAATCTGGATTTTTTTCTGTACAATAAATGAAGGGAGATTTAATTAGGTATTCCGTAATATTTCTACGTAAGCAAACGAAAGGTTAACATGGGAAATTTTGATAATGTCCCCCAAAAAATCATATATACTCCATTGAACGCCATATTTCCATCAGTGAAAAGCTGTAACTGTGTTTGAAGACACACACTTTACTTAAAAATACAAATACTGGCCCAGTGAGTCAAAGTAAATGTTCACCAAGCATAAAAGGGAGATAAAGTTGAAAGCACTGCAGAGAATGTTGGCCTTGACTTCATCGCGTTGGGAAAAAAGGAAAGACGGTGTGATTGCCTTCTGGGAAAAAAAGGCGTATGGAAGTCAACAACAATTGCAATGAGTCACAGTACAAAAAGTCTCCCGTTATGAAATTTTGGGAATCCGTTGGTTACGTAATTTGATACAGGAGGGCTGTTCTGCGCGATTGAATCTTTCCCCTTAGAGGCCATATTGCCGTTTTATTCTGGTACAAGGAATCGAAGCTGAAGGCAAATTAATATATTGCTCCCAGGATGATGTCGACATGCAACTGAGATGATGTTGTAAAAAAAAGGATCAGTTTATAAGTTCATTCTTAGCTGTTTGCCAAGGGAAAGGTAATGGACCGATAGCGAATACTAAATCATTTTAGTGTGTGAAGTAGCCACAGCAAATCCCCAACGCAAGCAATCTGATCTGATGCTTTGGTTGTCGAGGTTTAAATTGAGACTACAGGCAGGGGCATCAGTTTCTGTGAATGGCAGTGTTGCCTGTTTGCTTTCGTCGACAGAATTTAGAATCGCAAAACAGGTCATCTTTGCGCCCATGACTGATGCAGTGTCTGTTTTATGTGTATATGTGGTGAAGACTGAATATGTGTTTGGTTATACATATATAAAAAATTTTCACGAATATTGCATATCCCCGTTTCATCATGTTATATGATTACTAACGTTTCTCCGTCATCTTTCATTTTTGATTTTTTTAACATTATAATTTTTATTATTGCTGTTTTTTTATGAAGATGATTTAATTGCTATTGTTGCTTTCATTAATCATCACCATATCATAATCTAATCAATCAATCAACTCAATCATCATCATATCAATCATCATCTCATCATATTATCATCATCATCATCATCATCATCATCATCATACATCATCTTTCTTTCACCATCATCATCATCACCATCATCAATGTTTTTTTATCCCTTCCAACATTACGTTCTATTATTACTTTCCTCTGAATCATCATTCCCTTTACTATCATTACCAATGATGATAATAGTAATGAATATATCGATAATAATATACAATAACAACTTTGATAACATAGCATTGTTATAAAAAGGGCAGATTCCTCCTTGTGGCTTCCACGCTTGTTTCACGAGTGGGTGTTTACGTGTTTTGGGTACGATATACTTCAACTTTCTCTCGAACTAAGTTCGGCGGGATGTGACTCGTATTTTAAATTCTTGCTGAAAGGTATCTGTAGGGGTTTTCAGCAATACCGTCATTGTTTCGTAGCAAGTTTAGATTTTAATCCCGGTCTACATATCCTGTCTCAAGATGATGGTTCCGCGCTCAGATTATTCGAGTACATATCTCTGTAAATGTCATTTTTTGTAGAATCTTCGAAGTAACTGCATAGACAAGGGAATTTTCGGGAACGGTATCTTGGGGCCATTGTTTGATTAGTAATATATACCTATTAATGTAGTTATAGACTTAACTCATAATGTTGGTAAAAACAAAATCATTCGTTAAAGTTACACCCTATAAAACATATACATATATAAACAAGTTTTTCTTATTACAAAGAGAAGAAAGCTGATAATGTCCATGTTATTTCAATTCTGATTATCTGAAGTCGATCATACTCCTTACATGTTAAAGAAGCCTATCTTCGCAAATTGATTAATTGAATATAATCAGAATGGCATACTCGCATCGCATTATCTTTGGTGAATATCCTTCCTTTAGTATGTAAATTCCAATTTTGTCTTGGAAACCCTTGTAATTGGTGGTTAGGGAATTTAGCAAAAATTTTAAAAAAATAAATTTTATGCAGCCATTGGATTTTCTAACCATACCATACATTTTGTGTAGGTAACGTATGTGTAACATAATATGAATACAAATATTTTTTTACATTGGGTCTATTTTCCGCATCAACATTTGTTAACAATCAAACGGTTAATTATTAAGTCAAGGATTGTTCAGACTAGCCTCGCCAGTTAAGTTGATCAGTTAGTTATGGATATGTTCTGCTGAGCTAAGTTTTACATGTTACTTGTACCCTTTGGATTTGAGTATGAATCGGGTTGTCATAAAAAGTGAGCTCCTCCATTCTACTCTTTAGTTGTCTTTGGAACTTTTTACAATGGAGGGGTTCTCTAATTGATGTGACACTAAAGGGTGGTATTTATGTATATTCTTTCGTAAACAGAAGGCAAATAAGTTTCTGTTCTCATATTACAATCCTTGTTGTTCTAGGGGCACCACGGATGATCTCATGGCTTCATTTGTACAATTTCTAAACAGTCAACTCTGATTCTTTGAACAAAACTAGTGCAATGCATGACAATCTATGACTGACCGCATTATGACAAGTAAAAGGTCTCTTTAATATTGACTTTGATACCATGGGCTTTGCCAACAAGTCTCCTAAATGGCTTCAGCGCTCCCACAACCTTTTACTTCAGATTTCTAATGACCAACCTAAGCCATTGATCAGTGTGTAAACATGATTATATGTAACCGTAGATTTTTGTCATAGATAGAAAATGTTATGTGGACAGCATTTTCCTAAAAAATTATTTTTTTTTACTCCTCCAGCTATTCACCCCTCCCAGATTAACCTTCTAGTGATTCTCTTCATAAGAATTAGGGGAAAAGGTGTAAAAACTATTTTCTAATAGAGAAGAAATCTTTTGATAACATAGCATCAGTATTCAGTTTGTCTGGATAAACCATGTAGGGCAGTATAATCAACATGCAGCCCTTTAAATTGGCTGGCTCTAAGGTATCGGTATATACCACACTTTAACCAGCTTGTTTCTATCACCAGTGGGATTATGGAAGTATGGGGAAAATAAAGGCGCGTAACACTTGTATTATTGGGTTTTTTTCAATAAAGTAATCGTTGAGGAAAGATTTTTTTTTATACCTAATTGTATAAAAATCTATTACCAACAATATAATTATAATAATATATATATATATAATATATATATATATTATAATATTAATATATATATTATATATTTTATATATATATAAAATATATTTAGATATATATAATTATATATTACACACACACACACCACACACACTATAAAATACCATATATAATATATATATATATAAAATATATATATATATATATATATATATATTTTATATATTATATATATTATATATTTTATCTCTTTTTTTCCCTTTTCCTTTCGTAAATATCTTTCCATTTTATATTTTGCTTCCCACCAGAGAAATTAGCCCCGCTAGGACCCTAAAAATTTACCTTAAAAATAAATTACGTCTGGAAATGCTGTGATGTGCTTAATTATTATTTCATTGTCGGGAAGATTATAGTAAAGTTTACCTCTCGAAGAGTTCGTTTTCTCTAAATTCATTCGAGAGATTTGAAGATGAACTATTATATTGTTCACTTCCCTCACACACACACACCCCACCCCACCACCACCCCACATATATATATATATATATATATAAAATATATATAAAAAAATATATATATAAATATAATTAAAATTGTTACGCCGCCACCCGTCTCTCTGCCACAACACGGCAAGAGCTAAAGGTTTAACGGCGTGTTATTACAGGTCGTGAACACTGAACAGCTCCCAAAGGCACCGACACCCAGCGTCCCAAACACCAATAGAGGATAGCCAAGTGGGCGAGGCAGGGCACGGGAAATTTAAAACCCAAAAAGACAGTCTTTCCTTTATTTGAAATTATTTCCTGACACTTTTCTTAGGCACAATCAGGGGAAACCAGCATGTCACAGCCATACGCTTTTTTAACAGGGGCAACACCAGGTTTAGTAGGATCGGTTTTAGGCACAAAGGTG
>NW_023654165.1:0-30072 GCF_015228065.2 Penaeus monodon
AAAACGGAAAATCTAGCAATATAGCCTTTGAGAGTATCTCCAAATACGTTTTTTCATTTCTTTGGTGATTTCGGCATTATTAGGGTAATAATGATAATAATTACCAGAATTTATTAACAATAAGTAAATAAATTTTGAAAATAGAATTTTATAAACATTTTAATATTATTAATATTATTATTTATTATTATTATTATTATTATTATTATTATTATTTTATTATATTATTATTATTATTATTATTATTATTATTATTATATTAATCTTAATTTTATTATAATTGCCAAAATTAATATATCTGTATAATAATAATATAATAATAAGGTATAATATTTTATTTTATTTTAATTAATTATTATTATATGTTTATTTAAATTTTTATTATTAAAATACTGGTAATAAAAAAAATTAGATAAGATATAAATAATTATTTAAAACGTATTATTAATTATAATTTTATTACTATTATTTTGTTTTGTTCTTATATTTATTATATAAATTAATATATTTAATATTAGTATATTGCAAAAATTAATAATAATCATAATTGATAATAATGATGATAATGATATATGATAATGATAAGTAATGAATAATGTGATAATATGATGAAATGTGTAAAAGAAATGTTCATAAATATAAAAATTTAAAAAAGAAACACAAAGGAAACCCCAAATTAGAAATACCTTTTGAGAGTATAAAATCCGAAGTTTAGGTTTAATTTGCGAAATCTTTGGGATTTGGCAATAATACGGGTAATAATGATAAATTACAGAATTGTATAATATAATAATGATGATAAATGAATAAAAATTTTGATAACATTTGAATATTATTAAAATTATTATTATTATTATTATTTTATTATTTAATTATTATATATTTAATAATTATTATTAATTAAAAAATAATAATAATAATTATAATATAATAATAATAATGTATGGTTATAATATTTATTATTTATATTATTATTATTAATATTATTATTTTTGTACGTAGTATATTTAAAATATTTAAAAATAATAATTACAGTAATAAGTACTAATTAAGATAATGATAATAATATTTAAAAATCGTTATTATTGTTATTATTATTTGTTATTACTATTATATTGTTGTGGTATATTAGTATTATTGCAAAATTATACTATAATCAATAATTGCAATAAAATGATACAATTGCAAAATGATGATAATAATGCAATAATGATGATAATGAGTTATGATATGGATATGAAATTTTGATGATAACGTAATAATGATATAATCATGATAACGATTGATAATAAGAGAATTGTGTCCATATATAATATAAAAAAGGTATAAGAAAAACATTCCCAAAAGTCGAAAAAGCGGCAAAATCTAGCGAAATATACCTTTTGAGAGTATACTCCAAAATGACGTTTTTTCGATTCTTTTGGTGATTTCGGCAATTATTAGGGTAATAATGATAATAATTACCAGAATTGTATTAATCATAACAATAATGATGATAAAAGTGAGATAAAGAGAATTTTGATAACATTTGAATATTATTAAATTATTATTATTATTTATATTATTATTATTATTATTATTATTATTATTATTATTATTTATTATTATTATTATTATTATATTATTTATTACTATTATCTTAATTATTAGTATATTGCCAAAAAATCTATTATATCTGTAATAATAACATAATAATAATAAGTATAAGTATAATAATAATAATGCTAGTGGTTATATATTGTTATTAGCATTATTATTGTATTATTATTATCATTATTATTATTTGTACTGGTAGTATAATTGCAAAAATAATTATTATAACATAATAATTAGTAATAACGATACTAATTAGATAATGATATAATAATTATTATAAAATCGTTATTATTGTTATTATTATTGTTATTACTATTATTATTGTATGGTTTATAGTATTATTGCAAAAATATATACTATAACTCCAATAATTGCAATAATAATGATAACATTGCAATAATGATGATATAATTGCAATAATGATGAAATGAGATGATCTGATGATAATGATGATAAATGATGATGAATACGATAATAATGATGATAATCATGATAACGATGATGATAATAAGAGGAATTTGTGTCGATATTATATAAAAAAGGTATAGAAAAACATTCCCAAAAGTCGAAAAGCGGCAAAATTCTAGCGAAATATAGCCTTTTGAGAGTATACTAAAAAAATGACGTTTTTTTCGATTTCTTTGGTGATTTCGGCAATTATTAGGGTAATATGATAATATTACCAGAATTGTATTAATCATAACAATAATGATGATAAAAGTGAGAATAAAGAATTTTGATAACATTTGAATATTATTAAAATTATTATTATTATTATTATCATTTATTATTATTATTATTATTATTATTATTATTATTATTATTATTATTATTATTATTATTATTATTATTATTACTATTATCTTAATTATTAGTATAATTGCAAAAAATCTATTATATCTGTATATAATAACAATAATAAAAATAGTATAAGTATAATAATAATAATGCTAGTGGGTTATAAAATTGTTATTAGCATTATTATTGTTATTATTATCATTATTATTATTTGTACTGGTAGTATAATTGCAAAATAATTATTATAACAGTAATAATTACAGTAATAACGATAACAATTGCAATAATGATGATAATAATTGCAATAATGATGATAATGATGATGATAATGATGATAATGATGATAATGATGATGATAACGATAATAATGATGATAATCATGATAACGATGATGATAATAAGAGGAATTGTGTCCATATATAATATAAAAAAGGTATAAGAAAAACATTCCCAAAAGTCGAAAAAACGGCAAAATCTAGCGAAATATAGCCTTTTGAGAGTATACTCCAAAATGACGTTTTTTCGATTTCTTTGGTGATTTCGGCAATTATTAGGGTAATAATGATAATAATTACCAGAATTGTATTAATCATAACAATAATGATGATAAAAGTGAGAATAAAGAGAATTTTGATAACATTTGAATATTATTAAAATTATTATTATTATATCATTATTATTATTATTATTATTATTATTATTATTATTATTATTATTATTATTATTATTATTATTATTTGTACTGGTAGTATAATTGCAAAAATAATTATTATAACAGTAATAATTACAGTAATAACGATACTAATTAAGATAATGATATAAATAATTATTATAAAATCGTTATTATTGTTATTATTATTGTTATTACTATTATTATTGTTGTGGTTATTAGTATTATTGCAAAAATATATACTATAACTCCAATAATTGCAATAATAATGATAACAATTGCAATAATGATGATAATAATTGCAATAATGATGATAATGATGATGATAATGATGATAATGATGATAATGATGATGATAACGATAATAATGATGATAATCATGATAACGATGATGATAATAAGAGGAATTGTGTCCATATATAATATAAAAAAGGTATAAGAAAAACATTCCCAAAAGTCGAAAAAGCGGCAAAATCTAGCGAAATATAGCCTTTTGAGAGTATACTCCAAAATGACGTTTTTTCGATTTCTTTGGTGATTTCGGCAATTATTAGGGTAATAATGATAATAATTACCAGAATTGTATTAATCATAACAATAATGATGATAAAAGTGAGAATAAAGAGAATTTTGATAACATTTGAATATTATTAAAATTATTATTATTATTATTATATTATTATTATTATTATTATTATTATTATTATTATTATTATTATTATTATTATTATTATTACTATTATCTTAATTATTAGTATAATTGCCAAAAAATCTATTATATCTGTAATAATAACAATAATAATAATAAGTATAAGTATAATAATAATAATGCTAGTGGTTATAATATTGTTATTAGCATTATTATTGTTATTATTATCATTATTATTATTTGTACTGGTAGTATAATTGCAAAAATAATTATTATAACAGTAATAATTACAGTAATAACGATACTAATTAAGATAATGATATAAATAATTATTATAAAATCGTTATTATTGTTATTATTATTGTTATTACTATTATTATTGTTGTGGTTATTAGTATTATTGCAAAAATATATACTATAACTCCAATAATTGCAATAATAATGATAACAATTGCAATAATGATGATAATAATTGCAATAATGATGATAATGATGATGATAATGATGATAATGATGATAATGATGATGATAACGATAATAATGATGATAATCATGATAACGATGATGATAATAAGAGGAATTGTGTCCATATATAATATAAAAAAGGTATAAGAAAAACATTCCCAAAAGTCGAAAAAGCGGCAAAATCTAGCGAAATATAGCCTTTTGAGAGTATACTCCAAAATGACGTTTTTTCGATTTCTTTGGTGATTTCGGCAATTATTAGGGTAATAATGATAATAATTACCAGAATTGTATTAATCATAAAATAATGATGATAAAAAGTGAGGAATAAAGAGAATTTTGATAAACATTTGAATATCTATTAAAAATTATATATTATTATTATCATTTATTATGATTATTATTATTAGTATATTATTATGTATTATTAGTATTAATATATTGTTTACTTAATTATCTTAATTATTAGTATAATTGCCAAAAAATTCTATATATCTGTAAATAATCAACAATAATAATAATAATTATGAGGTATAATAATAATATGCTAGTGGTTATAATATTGTTATTAGCCATTATTATTGTTATTATTATCATTATTATTATTTGTACTGGTAGTATAATTGCAAAAAATAAATTATTAATTAACAGAATAATTCCATTAATAACGATACTTAATTAATATAATTGATTATAAATAATTATATAAAATCGTTATATGTTATTACTATTATTATGTTTTGGTTATTAGTAGTATTGCAAAAAATAATATATAACTCCAATAATTGCAATAATAATGATAACATAGTTGCAAAATGATGATAATAATTGCAATAATGATGATATGATGATGATAATTATGATATGATGATAATGATGATGATAACGATAAATAATGATGATAATCATGATAAACGATGATGATAATAAGAGGAATTGTGCCATATATACTATAAAAAAGTATAAGAAAAAACATTCCCAAAAGTCGAAAAAAAGCGGCAAAATCTAGACGAAATCATAGCATTTTGAGAGTATACTCCAAATGACGTGTTTTCGATTTCTTTGGTGATTTCGGCAATTATTAGGGTAATAATGATAATACAATACCAGAATGTCGTATTAATCATAACAATTAATGATGATACAAGAGAATAAAGAGAATTTTGATAACATTTGAATATTATTAAAAAGGATTTATTATTATTATTATTCATTATGATTATTATTATTATATTATTATTATTATTTATATTATTTTTAAATTTATATTACTATTATCTAATTATTAGTAATAATTGCCAAAAAATCTATTATATCTGTATAATAAACAATACTAATAATAAGTATAAGTATAATAAAATAATGCTAGTGTTATAAATGTTATTAGCATTATTATTGTTATTTATTATTCTTTATATTGTACTGGTTAGTTATAATTGCAAAAATAATTATTATACCCCCCCCAGTAATAATTACAGTAATAACGATACTAATTAAAGATAATGATATAAATAATTATTATAAAATCGTTATTAATGTTATTAATTATTGTATTACTTTTAGGATTGTGTGGTTGATTTAGTATTTATTGCAAAAAGAGTAGACTCATAACTCCAATAATCTGCAATAATAATGATAACCAATTGCAATAATGATGATAATAATTGCAATAATGATGATTAATGATGGATGATAATGATGAATAATGATGATAAGATGATGATAACGAATAATAATGATGATAATCATGATAACGTATGATGATAATAGAGGAATTGTGTCCATTATAATCTAAAAAGTATAAGAAAAACATTGTCCCAAAAGTCGAAAAAAGCGGCCAATAGATCTAGCGTAAATATAGCCTTTTGACGAGTATACCAAAATGACGTTTTTTCGATTTTCTTTGGTGATTTCGGCAATATTAGGGTAATAATGAAATTAATTACCAGAATTGGATTAAGCATAAAAATAATGATGATAAAAGTTGAGAATAAGAGAATTTTGATAACATTGAATATTATTAAATTCTTATATTATTATTATCATTATTATTATTATTATTATTATTATTAGTATATATTATTATTATTAATTATTATTATTATGTTATCGTAATTATTAGTATAAATTGCCAAAAAAATCTATTTAATCTGTAATAATAAACAATAATTAATAATAAGATAAGTAGAATAATAATAAGGCTAGTGGTATAATATTGTATTGCATTATTATTGTCTTATTATTTCATATATTTTTGTCTCGGTAGATAATTGCAAAATATTATGATAACAGTAATAAATTACAGTAAATAAACGATACTAATTAAAGATTAATGATATAATAATTATTATAAAATCGTTATTATTGTATTATTATTGTTATTACTATATTATAGTTGTGGTTATTAGTATTATTGCAAAAATATATTACTATCACTCCAATAATTGCAATAAGAATGATAACAATTGCAAATAATGATTGATAATAATTGCAATTAATGATGATACTGATGATGATAAGATGATATGAGATAATTGATGATGAATAACGATAAAATGATGACTAAGCATGATAACGATGATGATTAATAAGAGGAATTGTGTCAATATATAATATAAAAAAAGGTATAAGGAAAAACATTCCCAAAAAGTCGAAAAAGCGGCAAAAATCTAGCGAAATATAGCCTTTGAGAGTATACTCCAAAATGACGTTTTTTCGATTTCTTTGGTGATTTCGGCAATTATTAGGGTTCATAATGATAATAATTGACAGAATTGTATTAATCATAACAATAATGAGGATAAAAGTGAAGAATAAGAGAATTTTGATACCATTTGAATATTATTAAAATTATTATTATTATTATTACATTAGTAGTATTATTATTATTATTATTATTATTATTATATTTTATTATTATTACTTATTATCTCTAATTATTAGTATAATTGCAAAAAATCTATTAATCTGTAATAATAACAATAATAATAATAAGTATAATAAATAAAATGCTAGTGGTTTAATATTGTTATTAGCATTATTATTGTGATATTATCATTATTATTATTTGTACTGGTAGTATAATGCAAAAAAATAATTATTATAACAGAATATTTACAGTAATAACGATATAATAAGAATAATGATATAAATAATTATTATAAAATCGTTATGATTGTTATTTTATGTTATTACTATTAGTATAGTTGTGGTATTAGTATTATTGCAAAAATATATAGTAAACTCCAAATAATTGCAATACTAATGATCAGTACAATTGCAATAATGATGTAATAATTGCAATAATGATGATAATGATGATGATAATGATGATAATGATGATGATAACGATAATAATGATGATAATCATGATAACGATGTGATAATAAGAGGAATTGTGTACCATATTAAAAACAATATAAAAAAAGGTATAGAAAAAAAATTCCCAAAAGTCGAAAAAGCGGCAAAATCGAGCGAAATATAGGCCTTTTGAAGTATACTCCAAAATGACGTTTTTCGATTTCGTTGTTGATTTCGGCAATTATTAGGGTAATAATGATAATATTACCAGAATTGTATTAACTCATAACAATAAGATGATAAAAGTGAGAATAAAGAGGAATTTTGATACATTTTGAATATTATTAAAATTTGATTTATTATTATTATCATTATATTACTTTATCATTATTATTATTATTATTATTTTATTAATATTATTATTATATTCATTATTATACTATTATCTTTAATTATTAGTATAATTGCCAAACAAAAATCTATTATATCTGTAATAATAACAATAATATAATAAGTATAAGTATAATAATTAATAATTGCTAGTGGTTTTTATAATAATTGTTATTAGCATTATTATTGTTATTATTATCATATTATTATTTGTTACTGGTAGGTATAATTGCAAAAATAAATATTATAACAGTAATAATTACAGTAATAACGATACTAATTAAGATAATGATATAAATAATTATTATTAAATCGTTATTATTGTTATTATTATTGTTATTACTATTATTATTGTTGTGGTTATTAGTATTATTGCAAAAATATATACTATAACTCCAATAATTGCAATAATAATGATAACAATTGCAATAATGATGATAATAATTGCAATAAGATGAAATGATGAGATAATGATGATAATGATGACTAATGATGATGATAACTTCAATAATGATGCTAATCATGAATTAACGAGATGATAATAATAAGAGGAAATTGTGTCCATATAAATATAAAAAGGAAAGAAAAAAACATATCCCAAAAAGTCGAACAAAAGCGCAAAATTAGCGAAATATAGCCTTTGAGAGTATACTCCAAAAGACGTTTTCGATTTCTTTGGTGATTCGGCCCAATATTAGGGTATATAATGCTAATAATACATAGAATTGTATAATCATAACAATAATGATGATAAAAAGTGAGAATAAAGAGAATTTGATAACATGAATATTATTAAAATTATTTCATCATTATTCTCATATTTATTATTATTATCAATTATTATTATACTATTATTATTATTATATTATTATTATTATACTATTATCTTAATTATTAGTATAATGCCAAAAAATCTATTATATCTGTAATAATAACACTAATAATAATACGTATAACGTATATAAAATAATGCTAGTGGTTATATATGTATTGCAATCATTATTGTTATTATTATCATTATTCTTAGTTGTACTGGTAGATAATTGCCAAAAAATAATTATTATACAGTAATAATTACAGTAATAACGATACTAATTAAGAGATAATATATAATTAATTATTATTTAAAATCGTATATGTTATTATATTGTATTACTAGTAGTATTGTGATGTGGTTATTAGTATATTGCAAAAAATATATACTATAACTCCAATAATGCAATAATAATGAAACAATGTGCAAAAGATGATAATAATTGCAATAATGATGATAACTGATGATGATAAATGATTGATAATGATGATACTGATGATGAAATAACGATAATAATGATGATAATCAATGATAACGATGAGAAATAAGAGGGAAATTGTGAGCCATATATAATATAAAAAAGGATAAGAAAAAACATTCCCAAAAGTTCGAAAAAAAAAGCCCTGGCAAATCTAGCGACATATAGCACTTTGAGAGTATACTCAAAATGAGTTTTTTCGATTTCCTTGGTGATTCGGCATTATCAGGGTAATAATGATAATAATTACCAGAATTGAGTAATTTCCTAACAATAAAGATATAAAAGTGAGAATAAAGAGGGAATTTTGGCAACATTGAATCTAATTATTAAACTTATTATTATTATTCTTAACATTACTATTATTATATTATTATATAGTATTATTATTATTATATTATTTATTATATTACTATTATCTGAATATTAGTATAATTGCCAAAAAATCGATTATATCGGTAAGTAATAACAAATAATAATAATAAGTAAAGTATAATAATAATAATGCTAGTGGTTATAATATTGTTATTAGCAATTATTAGTTGTTAATGATTATCATTATTATTTGTACTGAGTAGTATAATTGCAAAAATAATGATTTAAACGTAATAATTAAGTAATAACGATACTAAATAAGATAATGATTAAATAATTTTATAAATCCGTTATTGTTAATTTATTATTGTTATTACTATTATTATTGTGTGGTATTAGTATTATTGCAAAAATATATTACTATAACTCCAATTAATGCAATACATAAGATAACAAGTGCAATAATGATGATAACAATGCAATACTGATGATATGATGATGATATATATGTGATAAATGGCGGATAATGATGATGATAACGATAATAATGATGATAATATGATAACGATGATGATATAAGAGATGTGTCATATATAATATATAAAAAGGTAGAAGAAAAAACATTCCAAAAGTCGAAAAAGCGGCAAAATCTAGCGAATATAGCCTTTGAGGGGATACTCCCAAATGACGTTTTTTCGATTTCTTGTGGTGATTCGGCAATTTAATTGGGTGAATAATGATAAAATAATTACCCGACTTGTATAATAATAACAATAATGATGATAAAAGTGAGAATAAGTCGAATTTTGATAACATTTGAATATTATGTAAAATTATTATTATTATTATCTATCATATTATTATTTTATGCATCATTATTATTATATTATATTATTTTATATTATTAGTATTATTACTATTATCTTAATTATAGTAAATTGCAAAAAATCTAGATATCTGTGTAATAATAAAATAATAAAAATAAGTATAGATGATACTAAGAATGCTAGTGGTTAATAATATGTTATTAGCATTATATTGTTCTTATAATCATTATTACCATTGTACTGGTAGTATAATGCAAAATAATTATTTATAACAGTGAATAATACAGTAAAACGATACTAATTAAGAGAATGAAGTAAATAATATTATAAAACGTATTATTGTTATTATTATTGTTAATTAATATTAGATTGTTGTTGGTATTCGTATATTGCGAAAAAATATATACTATAACTCCAATAAAATATAAATAAATTCAATAAATGATAATAATTAATATAAAGATATTGATAATATGATAATTGATGATAAATGAAAGATAATAATAAAAAATATATAAAGATTGTATAATAAATAAATTTTATATAATTATAAAAGTTTAAAAAACCATTAAATAAAAAAACCAAATTAAAAATTTTAATTTTTTTCCAAAAATTTTTTGTTTGGTATATTTAATTTAATTAAAATAATAATTCCAGAAATTTTTAATTTTAAAAAATGATATAAAAAATATTAAAAATTTTGGGTAATTTAAATATTATTATATTAAAATTATTATTATTATTTTATTATTTATTATATTATTATTATATTATTTATTATATTATTGCCAAAAAATCTATTATATCTGTAATAATAACAATAATAATAATAAGTATAATATAAAAATATAATAATGCTAGTGGTTATAATATTGTTATTAGTATTATTATGTTATTATATCATTATTATATTGTACTGGTAGTATAATTGCAAAAATAAATTATTATAACGTAATAATTACAGTAATAACGATACTAATTAGACATGATATAAAATAATTATTATAAAATCGTTATTTTGTATTATTATTGTTATTACTATTATTATTGTTGTGGTTATTAGTATTATTGCAAAAAATATATACTATAACCAATAATTGCAATAATAATGATAACAATTGCAATAATGATGATAATGATGATGATAATGATGATAATGATGATGATAATGATGATAATGATGATAATCATGATAACGATGATGATAATAAGAGGAATTTGTCCATATAAATATAAAAAAGTATAAGAAAAAATTCCCAAAAGTCGAAAAAAAGCGGCAAAATCTAGCGAATATAGCCTTTTGAGGATATACTCAAAATGACGTTTTTCGATTTCTTTGGTGATTTCGGCAATTATTAGGGTAATAATGATAATAATTACCAGAATTGTATTAATCATAACAATAATGATATAAAGTGAGAATAAAGAGAATTTATAACATTTGAATATTATTAAAATTATTAGTATTATATTATTTTTATTATTATTATATATTATAATTATATTATATAATATATTTAATTAATTATTATTATTGATACTATTATTTAATTATTAGTATATTGCAAAAAATCTATTATATCTGTAATAATAACAATAATAATAATAAGTATAAGTATAATAATATAATGCTAGTGGTTATTAATATTGTTATTGGGCATTATCATTTTATATTATCATTATTATTATTTGGTATGTAGTAATTGCAAAAAGAATTATTATAAACAGTAATTAATTACAGAATAACGATATAAGTAAGATAATGATATAAATAATTATTATAAAATGTTATTAGTGGTATTATTATTTTTATTACTATAGTATGTTGGGTTATTAGTATTATTGCCCAAAAATATATACTATAACTCCCAAAATTGCAACTAATAATGATAACAATTGCAATAATGATGCTAATAATTGCAAAATGATGGATAATGATGTATGATAATGATGGATATGATGATAATGATGATGATAACAGATAATCATGATGATAATCTCGATAACGATGATGATAAAAGAGGAATTGTGTACATAATATAATATAAACAAAGGTATAAGCAAAACATTCCCAAAAGTCGAAAAAAAGCGGCAAAATCTAGGAAAGATAGCCTTTGAGAGATATCCAAAATGACGTTTTTTGATTTCTTTGTGATTTGGCAATTATTAGGGTAATTGATTAAAATACCAGAATTGTATTAATCATAAAAATTAATGAGATAAAGTGAGCAATAAAGAGAATTTGAAACAAGGTGAATATTATTAAAAATTATTTATATTATATTCTAATTATTATGATTTTATTATTATTATTATTATTATTATTATTAGTTATAATTATTATTATTATTATTATTATTATCTTAATAATTAGTATAATTGCAAAAAAACAATTATATCAGAAATAATAACAATAATAATAATAAGTATAAGTAATAATAATAATAATGATAGTGGTTATAATATGGTATTAGCATTATTTATTGTTATTATATCATTATTTTATTTGTACTGGTCGTATAATGCAAAAATAATTATTATACAGGATAATTACAGTAATAACGCATACTAATTAAGATAATGATATAAAATTAATTATTATAAAAATCTATTATTGTTATTATTATTGTTCTTACTATATATTGTTGTGGTTATTAGTATTATTGCAAAAAATATACTATAACGTCCAATAATTGCAATAATAAGAAACAATCGCAATAATGATGATAATAATTCAATAATGATGATAATGATGATGATGTATAATGATGATATGATGATAATGAGATGATAACGATAATAATGATGATAATCCATGATAACGATGATGATAATAAGACGAATTGTGTCATATATAATATAAAAAAGGTTATAAGAGAAACATTCCCAAAAGTCGCAAAAGCGGCAAAATTAGCGAAATAAGCTTTGAGAGTATACTCCAAAATGACGTTTTTCGATTCTTGGTGATTTCGGCAGATTATTAGGGCTAATAATGATAAATAAGTACCAGAATGTATATCATAACAATAATGATGATAAAAGTGGAATAAAGAGGGAATTTGATTACATTTGAATATTATAAATTATTATTATATTATTATATTATTATTAGTTTTTTAATTTATTATTATTATATTGATTATTATTATTATATTATTATTATTATTCTTATTATATCATGACTATATCTTAATTATTAGTATAAACTGCCAAAAAATCTCTATTATATCTGTAATAATAACAACTAATAATAAAAGTATAGTAAATAAAATAATGCTAGTGGTTTATAATATTGTTATTAAGCATTATATTGTTATTATTATCATATATTATTTGTACGGTAGTATAATTGCAAAAAATAAATTATTATACCAGTAATTAATTACAGTAATAACGATACAATTAAGATATATGATATAAATAATTATTATAAAATCGTTATTAATTCTTATTATTATTGTTATTATATTATTATTGTTGTGGTTATTAGTATTATGACAAAAAATATATACTATAAACTCCAATAATCGCAATAATAATGATAACAATTGCAATAATGTGATATAATTGCAATAATGATGATAATGATGATGATAATGAGGATATGATGATAAGATGATGATAACGTAAAATGCTGATAATCATGATCACGAGATGATGATACTACGAGATTGGTTGTCCATATCATAATATAAAAAAGGTATAAGAAAAAACATTCCCCAAAAGCGAAAAAAAGCGGCAAATCTTAGCGAAAATATAGCTTTTGAGAGTATACTCCAAAATGACGTTTTTTCGATTTCTTTGGTGATTTCGGCAATATTAGGGTTTAATTAATGAGTATAATTACCAGATGTATAATCATTAACAATAATGATGATAAAGTGAGAATAAAGAGAATTTTGATAACATTTGAATATGTATTAAAAATTATTCTTATATTATTATTCATTATTATTATATTATATTATTATTATTATTATTATTTATTATTATGATTATATTCATTATTATATTTACTATTATCTTAATTATTAGTATAATTGCCAAAAAAATCATTATATCTGTAATAATAACAAATTAATAATAAGTATAAGTATCATTAATAATAATCTAGTGGTTATTAATATGTTATTAGATTTATCATTGTTATAGTATACATTATATTATTTGTACTGGTAGTATAATTGCAAAAATAATTATTATAACAGTAATAATTACGTAAGAACGATACTACCTAAGATAATGATATAAATAATTATTATAAAACTCGGTATTGATTGTTATTATTATTGTTTTACTATAAGTCTTGTTGTGGTATTATATTATTTGCCAAAAATATATACTTAACTCCAATAATGCAACAATAATGATAACAATGCAAATAATGATGATATAATTGCAATAATGATGATAATGATGCTGAAATGATGATAATATGATAATGAGTGAGATAACGAATAATAATGAGATAATCATGATAACGTGATGATAATTTAAGAGGAATTGTGTCCATATATAATATAAAAAAGGTATAAGAAAAAACATTTCCCAAACAGTCGAAAAGCCGGCAAAATCTAGCTTTGAAATACTAGCCTTTTGAGAGATATCCAAATGACTTTTTTAGCGAATTTCTGGTGATTCGGCAATTATTAGGGTAATAATGTAATAATTACCAGAATTGTATTACCATAACAATATGATGATAAAAGTGAGAATAAGATAATTTTGATAAACATGTGATATTATTAAAATTATGATATTATTATTATCAGTATTATTATATTTTTCTTGTATTATTATGTATTAGTGATATTATTATTATATCTTATTTTATTATTATATTTATTAAATTATTATTATGAAATATTATTAATATTATATAATTATTATATTATATTATATTATATATATAATTATATTATATTTTTATTAATATTATAATTATTATCTTAATTATAATTAGAATTGCCCAAAAAATCTATTATATCTGTAATAATCACAATAATAATATAAGTATACGTGATAATAATAATAATGCTAGTGGTTATATATTGTTATTAGCATTATCATTGTTAGTATTATCATTATTATTATTTTGTACTGGTAGTATAATTGCAAAATAATTTATTATAACAGTAATAATTACATGTAATAACGATACTAATTAAGATTAATGATATAAATAATTATTATAAATCGTATTATTGTTATTATTATTGTTAATTACATTATTATTGTTTTGTGGTTAGTAGTAATTATTGCAAAAATATATACTAAAAATAACTCCAATAATTGGCAATAATAATGATAACAATTGCAATAATGATGGATAATATTGCAATAATGAATGATAATGATTGATGATATGATGATAATGATGATAATGAGATGATAACTATAATAATGATGAAATCATGATACCTATGATTGATAATAAGAGGAATTTGTGTCCATATATAATATAAAAAAGGGTATATAGAAACACAGTCCCAAAAGTCTCAAAAGCGGCAAAATCTAGCGAAATATAGCCTTTTGCGAGTATCTCCCAAAATGACGTTTTTGTTCGATTTTACTTGGTAATTTCGGCAATTATTATGGTAATAGATAATAATTACCAGAATTGTATTAATCATAACATAATAATGATAAAAGTGAGAATAACGATAATTTTGATACATTTGAATATTATTAAAATTATTATTATTTATTATTATCATATTTTATTATTATTATTATTACTATTATTTTATTATTATTATTATTATGATTATTATTATTATTATTATTATTATTATTATTACTTTATCTTAATTTTATTCTAATTGCCAAAAAATTCTATATAGTCTGTAATAATAACAATAATATAAATAAGTATAAGTATAATAATAATAAATTTTTTTTGGCTAGTGGTTATAATATGTTTTATTACATTAATTATTGTTATTTTATCATTATTATTATTTGTAACTGGTAGTATAATTGCAAAAATATTATTATAAACAGTAATAATTACAGTAATACGATACTAGTTAAGATAATGATATAAATATTTTAAAATCGTTATTTATTTTATTATTATTGTTATTAATATTATTATTGTGTGGTTCATTAGTCTTATTGCAAAAAGATATACGATAACTCCAATAATTGCAATAATAATGATAACATTGCATAATGATGATAATGAATTGCAATAATTGATGATAATGATGATGATAATGATGATATGAGGATAATGATGATATAACGATAATAATGATGATATACATTATAACGATGATTGATAATAAGAGGAATTTGTGTCCAGATATACTATAAAAAGGTATAAGAAAACAAAATATTCCCAAAAGCGAAAAAGCGCAACATCTAGCGAAATATAGCCTTTTGAAGAGTATCTCCAAAAATGACGTTTTTTCGATTTCTTTGGTGATTTCGGCAATTATTAGGTAATATGATAATAATTACCAGAATTGTATTAATCATACAATAATGATGATAAAAGTGGAGAAAAGAGAATTTTGATAACATTTGAATATTTTAAAATTATTATATTATATTATCATTATTATTATTATTATTATTATTTATTATTATTATTATTATTATTATTATTATTATTATTATTATTATTATTAATTACTATTTCTTAATTATTAGTAGAATTGCCAAAAAATATATTATAATCTGTAATAATAACCAATAAATAATGAATTATAAGTATGATAATAATATGCTAGTGGTTAATAATATTGTTATTAGCATTATTATGGTAATTATTTTTATTATCATTATGATTATTGTACTGGTAGTAATAATTGCAAAAATAATTATTATAACAGTAACAGTTACAGTATAACGATACTATTAGATATGATATAAATAATTAATTATAAAATTCGTTATTATTGGTTATTATTATTGGTTATACTATTATTATTGTTTGTGGTTTATTAGTATTATTGCAAAATATATACTATAACTCCAATAATTGGCATAATCAGGATAACAATGGCAATAATGATGAATAATATTGCAATAATGATGATAATGAATGAGATAATGATGATAAGGATGAATAATGATGTGATAAGATAATAATGATGATAATAATGAATAACTATTGATGATATAAGAGGAATTGTGTGTCCATATATAATATGAAAAAAGGTATAATAAAAACATTCCCAAATCGAAAAAGCCCGCAGCCAAGGCCCCCGGGCCCGGGCGGGGCCCCCTAGGCACCGAGGAAAGCCCCGCCCTGCAATCCCCCGCCGCCAAAAGGCCGGCCCAAGCCGCCCCGCGAAAAAGCCCCGCCGCGGCAGCCAAAAAAAAGTCGCGCCCCGGGGGCGGCGGCCCCCCGCAGGAAGGCGCGGGCCAAAGCCCGCGCACCAAGACGCCAGTCCGCCCCTTAGCCCCGTGCAAAATCTAGCGAAATATAGCCTTTTGCAGAGTATACTCCACAATGACGTTTTTCGATTTCTTTGGTGATTCGGCAATTATTAGTGTAATAATGATAATAATTAACCAGAATTATATTAATCATTAACAATAATGATGATAAAAGTGAGAATAAAGAGAATTTTGATAACATTTTGAATATTTTAATTACAATTATTATTATTATATTTATCATTATTATTATTATTATTATTATTATTATTATTATTATTATTATTATTATTATTATTATTATTATTATTATTATTTTCTATTATCTTAATTATTAGTATAATTGCCAAAAATCTATTATATCTGTAATAATAACAATTATAATAATAAGTATAGAGTATAATAATTATAATGCTAGTGTTTAATATTGTTATAGCATTATTATTGTTATTATTATCATTATTATTATTTGTACTGGTAGTATAATTGCAAAAATAATTATTATAACAGTATAATTAACAGTAATAACGATACTAATTAAGATAATTATATCAATAATTATTATAAAATCGTTATTTATTGTTATTATTATTGTTATTACTATTATTATTGTTGTGGTTATTAGTATTATTGCAAAAGTATATACTAATAACAAACTCCAATAATTGCATAATAATGATAACAATTGCAATAATGATGATAATAATTGCAATAATGATGATAATGATGAATTCTAATGAGTGCATAATGTGATAATGCCTGATGATAACGATAATAATGATTGATAATCATGATAACGATGATTATAATACTAGGAATTGTGTCCCATATTAATATAACAAAGGTATAAGAACAACATTCCCAAAAGTCGAAAGCGTCAAAATCTAGCGAACTATAGAGCTTTTTGAGAGTATACTCCAAAATGACGTTTTTTCGATTTCTTTGGTGATTTCGGCAATTATTAGGGTAAATAATATAATAATTACCGAATTGTAATTAATCATAACAATACTGATGATAAAAGTGAGAATAAAGAGAATTTGATAACATTTTGATATTATTAAATTATTATTTATATTATTATCATTATATTAATTATTATTATTATTATTATTATTATTATTATTATTCTTTTCTTATTATTATTATTCTAGTATTATTAGTACTATTTTATCTATATTAGTATAATTGCCAAAAAATCTATTATATTGTGATAATAACAATAATAATAATAGTATAAGTATAATAATAATACTGCTAGTGGTTTCGTAATAATTGTTTTTAGCAATTATTATTGTTATTATTATCATTATTATTATTTGTACTGTTATTCATAATTGCAAAAATAATTATTATAACAGTGAATAATTACAGTAATAAAGATACTAATTAAGAATAATGATATAAATAATTATTAAAATCGTTAATTATTGTTATTAATTATTGTTATTACTCTTTATTATTGTTGTGGTTATTAAGTAATTATTGAAAATATATATATAACTCCAATAATTGCAATAATAATGATAGACAATTGCAATTAATGATGATAATAATTGCAATAATGATGATAATGATGATGTAAGATGATAATGATTATAATGATGATGAATAACGCTAAATAATGATGATAATCATGATAACGATGATGATAATAAATGTAGGAATTGTTCCATATATAATATAAAAAAGTTATAAGAAAAACATTCCCAAAAGTCCGAAAAAGCGGCAAAATCTAGCGAAAATAATAGCCTTTTGAGAGTATACTCCAAAATGACGTTTTTTCGTTTCTTTGGTGATTTCGTTTCGGCAATTATTAGGTAATAATGATAATTCCAATTACCAGAATTTGTATTAATCATAACACTAAATGATGATAAAAGTGGATAAAGAGAATTTTTGATACATTTGATATTATTAAAATTATTATATTATTATTATCATTATTATTATTATTACTTTATTATTATTATTATTATTATTATATTATTATTATAATTTACTATTATCTTAATTATTAGTATAATTGCCAAAATCTATTATATCTGTATAATAACCAATAATAATAATAAGTATACGTAAATACTATAATGCTAGTGTTATACTATTGTTATTTAGCATTATTATTGTTATTATTATTCATTATTATTATTTGTACTTGGTAGTATAATTGCAAAAAGAATTATTATAACAGTATACTTACATTAATAAGCGATACTAATTAAGATAATGAATATAATAAAGTATTATAAAATCGTTATTATTGTTATTATTATTGTTATTACTATATTATTGGTTGTGGTTATTAGTATTATATTGCAAAAATATATACTATACGATAACTCCAATAATTGACAATAATAATGATAACAATTGCAATAATGATGATAATAATTGCAATAATGGATGATAATGATGATGATAATGATGATAATGATGATATGATGATGATAACGATTAATAATTATGATTCCTGATAAACGATGATGAAATAAGAGGAATTGTGTCCATATATAATATAAAACGGTATAAGAAAAACATTCCAAAAAGTCTAAAAAGCGGCAAAATCTAGCGAAATATAGCCTGATTGAGAGGTATACTCCAAAATTGCGTTTTTTCCGATTTCTTGGTGATTTCGGCAATTATTAGGGAATAATGATAATAATTACCAGAAATTGTATTATCATAACAATATTATGATAAAATGAGAATAAAGAGACAATGTGATAACATTTGAATGTTAGTAAAATTATTATTATTATTATTAGCGTCATTATTATTATTTTATTTATTATTATTATTATTATTATTATTATTATTATTATTATTATTATTATTATTATTAATTATTATTACTATTATCTTAACTATTAGTATAAATTGCCAAAAAATCTATTATATCTTATAATAACAATATAATAAATAAGTATAATTAATCATAATATGCTAGTGGTTATAATATGTTATTATCATTATTTATTGTTTATTATTATCATTATTATTATTTGTACTGGTATTTAGGATTGCAAAAATAATTATTATAACAGTAATAATTACCGTAATAACGATACTAATTAAGATAATGAATAAATAAATAATTATTATAAAGATCGTTTATTATTGTTATTATTATTGTTAATTACTATTACTTATTGTTGTGGTTATTAGTATTATTTCAAAATATATACATAACTCCAATAATTGCAATAATAATGGATAACAATTGCATAATGATGATAATCATTGGCAATAATGAGTGAATAATGATGATGATAATGATGATAATGATGATAATGATGAATGATAACGATAATATGATGATAATCATGATAACTATGATGATAATAGAGGAATTGTGTACCATATATAATATATAACAAAGGTATAAGAAAAACATTTCCCAAAAGTCGAAAAAGCGTCAAATCTAGCGAAATATAGCCTTTTGATAGTATACTCCAAAATGAACGTTTTTTCGATTTCTTGTGTTTCGGCAATTAAATTAGGGTAATATGATAAGAATTACGAGAAGTGTATTAATCATACAAATAATTATGATAAAAGTGAGAATAAGAGAATTTTGATAACATTTGGAATATTATAAAATTATTATTATTATAATTATCATTATTTATTAATTTTATTATTATTATATTATTATTATTATTATTATTATTATTATTATTATTATGATTTTATTATTTACTATTATCTTAATATTAGTATAGTTCCAAAAAAATCTATATAATCTGTAATATATACAAAATAATATAATTATAAGTATAATAATAAGAATGCTAGTGGTTATAATATGGTTATTAGCTTATTATTGTTATTATTAATCATTTATTATATTTGTACTGTTAGTGATAATTGTCAAAAATAATTATTATAAACATTAATAATTTACTAGTAATAACCGATACTAATTTAAGATAATGATATACTAATTATTATAAATCGTTTATTATTGTTATTATTATTGTTATTGACTATTATTATTGGTTGTGGTTATAGTATTAATTGGCAAAAATATATACTATAACTCCAATAATTGCAATAATATGATAACAATTGCAATAATGATGATAAAAATTGCAATAATGATGTAATGATGTGATAATGATGATTAAAAAGAGATGATAACGATAATAATGATGATAATCATGATATAATGATGAGATAAAGGAATTGTTCAATATAAAAAAAAGGATAAGAAAACATTCCAAAGTCGAAAAAGGGGAAAATCTAGCGAAATAGCTTTTAGAGTGTACTAAAATGACGTTTTTTTCGAGTTTTTGGTGATTCGGCAATATTAGTGTAATAATAGAATTTACCAGTTAATTAATATAACAATGATATAAAAAAGTTGAATAAAGAATTTTATAAATTATTATTAAAATTATTATTATTATTATTATTATTATTATTATTATTATTATTATTATTTATTATTATTATTATTATATTTATTACTATTATCTTATTATTAGTATCATTGCCAAAAAATCTATTATATCTGTAAAAATAACAAATATAAATAAGTATAATTAATAATAATAATGCTAGTGGTTATATATTGTTATTAGTATTATTTATTGTTATTATTTTATTATTATTATTTTAGTTATTATGAATATAATTGCAAATAATAATTAAGTATAACGTAATTAAGTAATAAAAATATTAGATATAATTAATTATTATTATAATTTTATTGTTTTATTTTGTTATTACTATTATTATTTTGTGGTTATTAGTATTATTGCAAAAATATTCTATAATAAATTGCAATAATAATGATAACAATTGCAATAATGATGATAATATTGAATAGATGATAATGATGAGAAGTGATGATAATAATGAATGATGATAACGATAAGATGATGATAATCATGAAATATGTATATAAAGAATTTCTATAAAATAAACAAAAAATCGAAAACATCCAAAAGTCGAAAAAGGGAAAATCTAGCGAAATATAGCCTTTGAGAGTATCATCCAAAGACGTTTTCTTTTTGTTTGTTGTTTTCCCGGAATTATTAGGGTAATATGAACAATAATTACAGAAGTGAGTTAATAACAAATGATGATAAAAGTGAGAAAAAAAATTTTTATAATTTGAATATTATTAATTATTTTATTTTTATTATTATTTATTATTATTATTATTATTATTATTATTATTATTATTATTTTATTATTCTTATTACTCTTATCTTATTATTAGTATCATTGACAAAAATCTATCATATCTTATAATAACAATAATAATAATAGTAAAGCTATAATAATAATAATGCTAGTGGTTAAATATGTTATTAGTATTATTTATTGTTATTATTAGCATTATTATTATTTGTACTGTTAGTATAATTGCAAAAATAATTATTATAACCAGTATATAATTACCGTATACCGATACTAGTTAAGAATAATGATATAATTATTATTATAAAAATCGTTATTATTGTTATTATTATTTGTTATTATATTATTATTGTTTGTGGTTATTAAAAGTAAAAAAAAAACAACTTATTTGCAAAATATATACTAAACTCCCATAATTGCAATAATAATGATAACAATTGCAATAATGATGATAATAAATTGCAATAATGATGATAATGAATGATGATAATGATGATAATGATGATATGTAGATGAAACATAAATAATGATGATAATCATATATGATGACGATAAGAACAGGAATTGTGTCATATCAATATAAAAGGTATTAGAAAAACATTCCAAACTTCGAAAAAGCGGCAAAATCTAGCGAAATAAGCCTTTTGAGAGTATACTCAAATGAACGTTTTTTCCATTTCTTTGGTGATTTCGGCAATTATTAGGGTATAATGATAATAAGTACCAGAATTGTATTAATCATAATACAACTAATGATGGATAAAAGTGAGAATAAGAAATTTTTGATAACATTTGACATATTATTAAAATATTATTATTAATTATTATTATTATTATTATTATTATTATTATTTTTTATTATTATTATTATTATTATTATTATTATTATATTATTATTACTTTATTAGCTTACATTATTAGTACATTGGCCAAAAAATCTATCATATCTGTATAATAAACAATAATAATAATAAGTCTAAGTATAATAATCTAATGCTAGTGGTTTAATATATGTTATTAGTAATTATTATTTGTTTATTATTATCATTATTATTATTTCTGTACTGGTAGTATAAATTTGCAAAATAATTATTATCAGTAATAATCTTAACGTAATAACGATTACTATTAAGATAATGAATATACAATATTTTATAAAATGTAGTATTGTTATTATTATTGTTATTACTATTATTTTGTTGTGGTTATTCGTATTATTTGCAAAAATTAATTCTATAACGCCAATATTGCCAAAGAAAATGATACAATTGCAATAATGATGATACTCATTGCAATAATGCTGATAATGGATGATGATAATGATGATAATGATGATTAAGGTGATGATAACGATATATGATGAATAATCCATGATAATGATGATGATAATAACAGGAATTGTGTCTATACTAATATAAAAAAGGTAATCAGAAAAACATTCCAAAGTCCGGAAAAGCGGCAAAATTCTAGCGAATATAGCCTTTTGAGAGTATCTCCAAAATGACGTTTTTTCCCTTTCTTTGTGATTTCGTTCGGGGCAATTATTAGGGTAATAATGATATCATTACCATAATTGTATTAATCATAACATAATGATTGATACAAGTGAGAATAAGAAGAATTTTATAACATTTGAATATTATTAAAATTTTATTATTATTACTTATTATTATTATTAATTATTATTATTATATTATTATTATTATTATTATTAGTTATTATTATTATTATTATTATTATTACTATTATCTTAATTATTAGTATCATTGCCAAAAACTCTATCATATCTGTAATAATAACATAATAATAATAAGTATACGTATCTAATAAAATGCTAGTGGTTATATATTGTTATTAGTATTATTATTGTTATTATTATCATTATTATTATTTGTACTGGTAGTATAATGGCAAAAATAAATTATTATAACAGTAATAATTACGAGTAAGCTAACGATACTAATTAGATAATGTATAAAAATTATTATTATAAAATCGTTGATTATTGTTATTATTATTGTTTATTACTACTATATTATTGTGTGTGGTTATTAGTATTATTGCAAAACTAATACTATAACTCCAATAATTGGCAATAATAAATGATAACCATTGCAATAATGATGATAATAATTGCATTAGATATAGAAATGATGATAGATAATGATGATAATGATGATAATGATAATGATAAACGTTAATAATGATGATAATCATGATAATGATGATGATAATAACAGAATTGTGTCCATATATAATATAAAAAAGGTATAAGAAAAACATTCCCAAAAGTCGAAAAAGCGCAAAATCTAGCGAAATATAGCATTTGAGAGTAACTCCAAAAATGACGTTTTTTCCATTTCTTACTGGTGATTTCGGCAATTATTAGGGTAATAATGATAATAATCCAGAATTGTATTAATCATAACAATAATGATGATAAAAGTTGAGAATAAAGCAGAATTTTGATAACTTTTGAATTTATTAAAATTATATATTAGATTATTATTAATTATTATTATTATTATTAGGTATTATTATTTATTATTATTATTTTATTATTATTATTATTATTAAATTACTATTATCTTAATTGATTAGTATCATTGCCAAAAATCTATCATATCTGTAATAATAACAATAATATAATAAGTATAATATGAATTATAATAATGCTAGTGTTTATAATATTGTTATTAGTATTTTATTATTGTTATTATTATCATTATTAGTTATTTGTATGGTAGTTAGATTGCAAAAATAATTATTATACACCGTTAATAATTACAGTTAATAACGATACTAATTAAGATAATGATATAATTATTTATTATAAATCGTTATTATTGTTATTATTATTGTTTATTACTATTATTATTTTGTGGTTATTTAGTTTATTGCAAAAATATAACTATAAACGTCAATAATTTGCAATAATAATGATAACATTGCAATAATTGATGATAATAATTGCAATTAATATGATAATGATGATGATAATGATGATGATGATGATAATGATAGATGATAACGATAATAAGGATGATAATCAATAAATGAAAATGATGATAATAACAGGAATTGTGTCCAATATAATATAAAAAAGGTATAAGAAAACATTCCCAAAAGTCGACAAAGCGGCAAAATCTAGCGAAATATAGCCTTTGAAGAGTATAACTCCAAAATGACGTTTTTTCCATTCTTTGGTGATTTGCCGGCAATTATAGGGTAATATGATAATAAATTTACCAGAATTTGTATTAATCAATAACATAATGATGATAAAAGTGGAATAAAGGGGGGGAGACTTTTGATAACAATTTGAATATTATTAACATTATTATTATTATTATTATTATATTATCTAATTATTATTTTATTATTATTATTATTATTATTATTATTATTTATTATTATTATTATTACTATTATCTTAATTATTAGTATCATTGCCAAAAAATCTATCATATCTTTAATAATAAAAATAATAATAATAAGTTAAGTAAATAATATAATGCTAGTGGTTATATATTTGGTTATTAGTATTATTATTGTTCTTATTATCAATTATTATTATTTGTACTGGTTAAGTTATCATTGCAAAAATAATTATTATAACAGTAATAATTACAGTAATAACGATCTAATTAAAGATAATGATATAAATTAATTATTATAAAAAATCGTTATTATTGTTTATTAATTATTGTTATTACTATTATTATTGTTGTTGGTTATTAGTATTATTGCTAAAATAGATACTATAACTCCAATATTTGCAATAATAATGATAACGAATTGCAATAATGATGATAATACTTGCAATAATGATATAATGCTGATGATAATGTGCATAATGATATAATGATGAATGATAACGATCATAATGATGATAATCATGATAAATGATGATGATAATAACAGGAATTGTGTCCAATATATAATATAAAAAAGCTATAAGAAAACATCCCAAAAGTCAAAAAGCGGCAAAATCTAGCGAATAATAGCCTTTTTGAAGAGTATACTCCAAAATGCCGTTTTTTTTTTTTCGCATTTCTTTGGTGATTTTCGCGGCAATTATTAGGGTAATAATGATACTAATTACCAGAGATTGTATTCTCATAACAATAATGATGATAAAAGTGAGATAAAGAGAATTTGATAACTTTGAATATTATTAAAATTATTATTATTATTATTATTATTATTATTATTATTATTATTTATTATTATGATTTTATTATTATTTATTATAATTATTATTATTATTCTTATTATTACTATTATCTTATTTATAGTATCATTGCCAAAAAATCTATTATATCTAATATAATAACAATAATAATATAAGTATATGGTATAATAAATAATATGCTATTGGTTTATAATATTGTTATTGTATTATATTGTTATTATTACATTATTATTATTTGTACTGGTAGTATATTGCAAAATAATTATTATAACAGTAATAATTATCAGTAATAAGATAACTAATTAAGATAATGATATAAAGATTATTGCAAAAATCGTTTATTATTGTTATTATTATTGTTATTATTTTTTATATTGTTGTGGTTTATTAGTATTATTGCAAAAATATATACTATAACCTCCACTAATTGCAATAATAATGATAACCAATGTGCAAATATTATGATATAATTGCATATGATGATAATGATGATTGATAATCTGATAATGCTGATAATGTATGATAACGATATATGTGATAATCATGATAATGATGATGATAATAACAGGAATTGGTGTCCATATATATAAAAAAGGTATAATAACAAACATTCCCAAAATCGAAAAGCGGCAAATCTAGCGAAATATAGCCTTGTTGAGAGTCTACTCCACAATGACGTTTTTTCGATTTCTTTGGTGATTTCGGCAATTATTTAGTTTAATAATGATAATAATTCCAGAATTGTATTAATCTAACATATGATATAAAAGTGAGAATAAAGAGAATTTTTATAACATTTGAATATTATTAAAATTAATAATAATTATTAGTTATTATTATTATTATTATTATTATTATTATTATTACTTATTATTATTATTATTACTATTTATCTTAATTATTATATCATTGCAAAAATCTTTATTCTGTAATAATAACAATAATAATAATAAGTCTACGTATAATAATAATAATGCTAGTGTTATATATTGTTATTAGTATTATTATTGTTATTATTATCATTTTATTATATGTACTGTAAGTATAATTGAACAATAATTATTATAACAGTAATATACAGTATAACGATGCTAATTAGAATAATGCTATAAATAATTTTATAAAATCGTTGTTATTGTTATTATTATTGTTGTGGTTATTAAGTATTATTGCAAAAAATAATATACTATAACTACATATAATGATAACAATTGCAATAATGATGATAATAATTGCATAATGATTGATAATGATGATGATAATGATTATAATTGATGATGAATAACTATAATAATGATGATAACATCATGATAATGATGATGATAATAACAGAATTGTGTCCATATCTATTTAAATAAAAAAGGTATAAGGAAAACATTTCCCAAAGTCAAAAAGCGGCAAAATCTAGCGAAATATTAGCCTTTTGATATTATACTCCAAAATGACGTTTTTTTTCGATTTCTTTGGTGATTTCGGCAATTATTAGGTAATAATGATAATAATTTACCGATTGGATAATCTAACAATAAATGATGATAAAAGTGAGATAAAGAGAATTTTGATAAAATTTGAAATATTATTCAAATTACTATTTTATTATTATTTTTATTATTATTATTATTATTATTAGTATTAACTATTATCTTAATTTATTAGTATCATTGCCAAAAATCTAATTATATCTGTAATAATTGACAATAATAATAATAATTATAAGTATAATAATAATAATGCTAGTGGTTATAAATATTGTTATTAGTATTATTATTGTTATTATTATCATTATTATTATTTGTACTGGTCGTATAATTGCAAAAAATATTTAATTAATAACAGTAATAATTACAGGTAATAACGATACTAATTAAGATAATGATATAAAAAATTATTATGAAAATCGTTATTATTGTTTTATTTCGTATTCTATTCTTATTGTTGTGGTTATTAGTATTATTGCAAAATATATACTATCACTCAATAATTGCAATAATTAATGATAACAATGCATAAATGATGATAATAATTGCAATAATGATTGATAATGAGGATGATTAATGAATGATATATGATGATATGATGATGAAACGATATAATGATATATAATCATAATAATATTGATGATAATAACAGGGAATTGTGTCCATAATAATAAAAAAGGGGTAAAAGAAAAAAAAACCCTCCCCTTCCCCCCAAAATTCTAAAAGCGGCAAAATCTAGCGAAATTTGCCTTTTGAATATACTCCAAAAAAGCGTTTTTTTTTATTCTTTGTTTTTCGGCAATTATAGGGTAAAAATGATAAAAAATTTCCTGAATTTTATTATCATACAATAAGATGAAAAAGGAGAAAAAAGAAATTTGGATAAAATTTTATATTATTAATATTTTTATATTATTAAAATTTTTTTTTTAAATTATATTTTTTTTATTTATTTTTTTTTTTTTTTTTATTTTTTTATTTTTTTTTTTATTTTATTATTAATTTTTTTTTTTTTTTTTTTATATTTTTAAATTTATTATTTTTATTATTTTTAAATTTAAATTATTATATTATTCCAAAAAAAAATTATTAAAACTGAATAATAACAAAAAAAAAAAAATTAAAATTTAAATAAAAACTTATAATATTGTTATATATTTTTTTGTTTATTATTTTTTTATTATTTTACGGTTAAATTGAAAAAAATTTTTAAAGTAATAATTACAGAATAACGTATTAATTAAAAAATGATAAAAAAAAATTTTAAAAACGTTATTTTGTTTATATTGTAAAAAATTATAATGTGATAATATTGCAAAATATATAATTTAAATAAAATAATGATAACAAAAAATAATGATGATAATTGGAAATAATGTGATAATGGAATGTGATAATAAAAAAAAAAGGTAAAGAAAAAAAAAAAAAATGAAAAAACAAAATTAAAAAAATTTTTAATGATAAAAAAACCCAAGGAAATTTTGGTAAAAATAAATTTAAAAAAAAAGTAAAGAAAAAAAATAAAAAAGGGTTTTTTTTAAAAAAACCAAAATCTTT
>NW_023654166.1:0-4686 GCF_015228065.2 Penaeus monodon
TAAAAAAAATTGGGATATTTTTCATGTCACCATTCATTCATGCGTACATTCTGTCGCATATCATTATATATGAATTCAATGTGGTAGTTGAAATAATCTTAAATAGCTAGCATTGCTAATTTACTTCAGTTTTATTATAGTGAACGCTAATATTCGTGTTTGTGATTCATTCTCTGTGTGAGGTCACTCTCGCTTCCCTCTCATTAACGATAGCTGTCACTCACACACGCATACACACACACATTCAGCTCACTCACACACACAGGATAAAAGACACTGACCCTTTTCATTGTCTTAGTGCCGGCGTAAAGATTTATCTCTTTAGCCCGCAATTTTGTCTGTCGCTGTCTGTGTACAAGTTACATCTATTTCTTATCTGTGTGACGACTATGGTTCAAATAGATCTTCGCGGATCGCCGATGTCGTTCCCTTATCTACTCTCATATCTATCAGAGATGGTTGGTAGTTCAAATAGGTCTATGCGGACCGCTACTGACATCTCCCTCTTCTATTTTCTTCTTTACCTTTGTGAAAATAAAACACAAAATGAAAAAAAAGACGAAAATAAGTTAAAAACCAACATTAAAAACCGTAAATTGTTATGAATAACCGGCTAGTGGTAATTACCACCCCATCTTCTCTGTTGCCTTTCTTTTTCTCTTACTCTGGCCCTTACGTGTATGATCTGGCTCCCCGACTTTATATTGCAGTCGGACCGATACGGCACCGAGGGAGGACCCTTAGGATGCTGTGAGAAGGACGTCATCGAAGATCGCCATAGGCCCACGGACCAGGATTTTCGTCAGAGAAGGTTTTAAGCCGTCCCAGTGTAGTGGACGGGCGTTGCCTGCCAGACTCCCCGTACATCCAGCGAACCAGCACCTTTGCCGCAGGTATCAGTCGCCCAGAATGCTGACGCCTGGTGGACGCCTGCAGATCCGGTCAACTCCAGGAGCTCGTAGCGCAGGTATCAGCCGGCCCTGAGATGCCGCCCCTGCCCCGACGCCCGTAGATCCGGACGAAGATTACGAGGACGTGTGGACGCGAGAAGGACCTGGACGAGATCTGTGAGGACGTGTGGACGAGGACGCCGCCGAGTTAGGCCTGGGCCAGGACTACGAGGAGGTCAAGACGAATCTGAAGTCAAGGAGGACCTGTGCGAGACTTTCGAGGACGTGTGGATAATCGAGGACGAGCAGATTACACCAGGGACCAGGAGGATGAGGACAACATGGACGAGCAGCCACGAAGTTGAACCAGGATAACGCACGAGAACGAGACGACCAGCCAAGTTAGGTCACCCTTGAAGGCGCCTCGAGGGCGAGGCGCGAGTAGGTGGCCGAGCAATATAAGATGTGGATAATTCTATTTCTGTTACAGGATGTGGATAATTCTATTTCTATTACCAGTGGACCACGTGGCTGTTTTCCACGTGGATCCAAATGTCCCAAATAAGAACCACCCGCTCAGCGAGGGCGGAGGTCACATTTTATATCTGACCTCGTTTGACCGAGAGTTCGTGCTAAGCTACCACCGCACTAAGGTCAGCTCCGCCCTCTCTCCGGGCAGCTGACCGTGACCTCCGCGCGGCCCGATTATAACTAGACATGTCTTGTGTGTTTTATACTGCGTGGTATCAACTCTCAGAAATAAAGAGTCAAGCTGTTAACAAGTATAACTACCCTCTGTTCACCATTGTACTAAGGATGATAGCCTTTTACACACGTACTATCAATTTTAAAGCAGAATGGGAAGATTCAGGGAAATTACCTTTTCTCGATATACTTTTATTCAATGTAAATGGCTCGCTTAAATTTTCGGTTTACCATAAACCTACTCACACCGCTAATTATCTTGACTTTTTCTCGAATCACCCGTTGTATGTTAAAATCATAGTAGTCTCGCCCGTTTCTTAGGGCATATAGAATTTGTGACAATGAGTTTATTGATCGGGAGCTTGACGTCATTTTTGAAACTTTTTCGAAATTAGGATATCCCCGTTTCTTCTTAATTAAATCAGGCACACTCATCTGCGAGATGGAAATTTTATACTCATTCCCGTAATTCTCAACAGGATAGTGCCAATAATCTATTAATTGTTCCGTATAACCCGTCCCTCGATTAAAAACGGCACATGTTTAAAGGCGCTGGCATTGACATTGTCTTTACATATCCGAATACGTTGCGTAATACTATAGTTAAACACAATGCGGCTAGCGGTGCTCTTGAGACTTCTCCCGGTATTTACTGCTACGCCAGTGGGTCTCTGTCTCTGTGCGAAACATGTGTTAACATGAAAAGGATGACCTGGGCATGTGATAACATGAAAAGGATCCTGGGCAAACATGACACAACTGGCTGTGAGCGGAGGAGCGGAGGAACAAGCCAAGAGAGACGGAGTTGGGTGCTGCTCCTGTGAAGACCTCTGTGTGCCCTTGTGACCTGATAAACTGTGTTGCCCTGTTATAAGCTGTATCGTGCAGTGTGACATGTTGGTTCTCCCCTGTATTGTGCCTATAGAAAAGTGTACGGGTAAATAACTTGTGTAAATAAAGGAAAGACTGTCATTTTGTGTTTATTTCGTGCCCTGCCTCGCCACTTGGCGTTTCCCCTCGTGGTGTTCTGGGACGCTCGGTGCCTCTTGGAGCTGTTCAGTGTTCACGACCCTGTGGATAACACGCCGTCTGCCTAGCCTGCCTTGTGTTGGTGGCAGAGAGACGAGGCGGCCGGCGTAACATTACATTATACCTTGTAAAGATTGCCCCAAGTTTTACATAGGTGAGACCGGTAGAGCTTTTGAGAAAAGAATTAATGAACATAAACGTGATGTTAGATTTTCTAGAGAATCAAATGCGTGTTTCGTTCATTTACGTGATGAAAGTCACCGTCTTAACTGGAAAAGCGCTAAATTAATTCATAAATCAGCAAATTCATACGAAAGAAAAATGTTAGAATCTCTATTAATTAGAAAAATGCCTAATTTCAACTTGAGTGCTGGTCAAAGGGGCTTGGATGATCTTACCTCCTCGTTAGTTAGCAAAGCCTTCCCCAGACTCTTCGACCTTGACCCTCCTGAGACCTGATTCAGCTCTTGTTCGTCCTGTCTCTCTATCACTATATATAATCTTCTCCTTGTATCCTTTTCGGTTTATTCGTCTGAAGAGGAACTCGTGAAGAATTCGAAACGTTACGGTTTAGCTTAATTTTCTACTGTGGCTGTTTCCCTATTCATATAATAATATATAATATATATATATATATAATATATATATATATAATATATATATAATATATTATATATAATATATATATAATATATATTATATAATATATAATAATAATATATATATAAAATAATATATATTAATAATATATATATATATATAGATATATATATATATATATATTATATATATATCTATATATAGATATATATATATATATATATATATATATCATATATATATATTATATATATATATATATATATATTATATATATTATATATAATATAATATATTACTAAATAAATAACATAACTATATATACCTATATCTATATATATATATAACTATATATCTATATATATATATATATAATATATATATATATATATATATATATATATATATATATATATAAAATATTATATATATATATATATGATTATTGTGTGTGTGTGTGTGTGTGGTGTGTGTGTGTGTGTGTGTGTGTGTGTTTCGGGGAGAAGTAAAGTTTGTTATCATCCGCCGGCGGTGAAATTTCGACATCTATCAAGCCTTTATGAAGAATAAAATCAGTATCATTCAATAGATTAAGGTTAGATAAATAATAAAAAGAACGAGGGAGGAGAGTTGTCACGAGTCTAAGAATTAGGACTATGCAATCCTGCCTGATTTATTAAAAATGAAATACAATATTTGCTCATGTTGGTAACCCTGATCTTTTCCGTACGATCAAAGTTATGAGAACGATTGTAATTATGACAGTTGACATTCCAATAGTCGGGTTTGCGCTATCATTCCCGAAAAAAACTATAAATTCGGCTGTAAATCGTAATTAAGCCAGCATTATGCGTACTAACTGCTGCGCGGGTGATGCATTAGACGTACCAGCAATCTCTTTTACAATTAAACAAGGGCTGTTAACTTTCTTGTGACAGTAGTTGTTCCAAGATGCCCACTTCAACCAAAGTGCTTTGGTACATTCTAGGTTCCACCTTGGAACACATTTGGAAGTGTAAGGTCAGAAGTTGTTAAGGTTCTTAAGTACAGAAGCATGTCTAAAGTGGAAGAAAAGGATGATCAAAAATAGAGAGGTAAAGGAATGCCAGTAAGCTCGGTCAAACCAGTGACATAGGAGGTAGGAGACAGGAGAATAAGAAAATAATCACTATAATGAAGGTGGTCTAGAAATTACCAAAGGGAGTGGAATGGTCTGAATTTATGAGGATAAGGTCAGTATTTGAGAGAGTTTTAAGTAGCAACCTCAGGAAGTAACAGTGGAGTCGCCCCCCAAAAATGTGGTGACAGTTAAAATTACCAATTATCAGGAAGGGCGCTGGGAGTTAGGAAGTAAGTTTAAGGCTATAATCATGGAAGGAAGGAAGTAATTGAATGTCGGACTCGAAATAAAATCATTTGGGGAATGGGCAAGGGAACAGGTAAGAATAGAGAATGATATAAA
>NW_023654167.1:2500-4686 GCF_015228065.2 Penaeus monodon
ATATATTATATACATATAAATATGATATATATATATATATTATATAATATATATTTATTATATATATATATGTATAATATATATTTATATATATATATTAAAATATATCTTTATATATTCTATCTGTATTACCTTTTATATATATATATATATATCTATTTCTCTATAATTCTATTTTTTCTATTCTTTTTTTATTATATAATTCTATTATATATATTTATTCTATATATTATATATCTATATATATATATAATTTTTTTAATTATTTTATTTATAATTATCTTATAATATAAAATTTCTTATCCCTTTATTATATCTTATCTATATCTTATTATTACTATATATATATATATATATATTATCTAATATATTCTACTAATCTATATTATCTATATATATATCTTATATTTATATTATATTTTATATCTCATATTTATTTATATCTTTATCTATCTATTTTGATATCTTATCTATTATATCTCTATATCTTATTCTCTATTATTTTATATTATTATTTGTCTATGTATTATATTTATATTATATCTTTTATTCTATCTTTCCCATAAAATATATTATATATTATATATATATATTTATATTATGCATGAGTATGTAATTATAATATATATATACACCCATATATATTTATTTTTATATATCTATTAATATATATATTTTATATATATATATTCTATATATATTATATATCCAATCTCTTATATAATGATTATATGTATATATTATTATTATATATATATATATATATATATATTAAAACTATATTATATATATGTGTGTGTGTGGGGTGTTTTGTGTGTGTGTGTGTGTGTGTGTTGTGGTTTCCCGTTGCCTTTTCCCGACAGTGTTTTTATTTGGGCAACGGCTAGAGATCCCCTCTACCCTTATTTCTATTTGTCCTATAAATGGGTATCCTGACAGGTGTTCCCTCTCGGTCGAAGTGCACCTGGGAGCGATAGTGGAAGAGGTGACTCTATACTTCTCAGGACCAGGATCCTTTACCGGATATAGTTTATACCAAGAAATATATATATATATATATAATATATATATATATATATATATATATATTATATATATATATATATATATATATATATATATCTATATATATATATATATATATATATATATATATTTATATATATATATACATATATATATATATATATATATATATTGAACTCGAGACCACGAGTCCAGTGTTTTAACCACTGGACTATCGTGGTAGTTATGTATATGTGTGTGTGTGTGCACATACACACAAATGCACACACACACACACACACACACACACACACACATATTCACATATATATTATATATATATATTCATACATATATATATATATTATATATATATTATAATATATATATATGAATATATATAAACATATATATCTGTATATCTATATATCTATCAATATATCTATATATATATGAAAATATATAAATATATCTATCTATCTATCTATCTATATCTATCTATCTATCTATCTATCTATCTATCTATCTATCTATCTACTATATATATGTGTGTGTGTGTGTGTATTTGTGTGTATGTGCCACACCACAACACACACACACCACACACACACACACACACACACCCCACACACACACCACACACACACACACACCACACACACACACACACACACATATATACATGACTGCCACAATAGTCCATGGTTTAGAACACTGGACTCGTGGTCTCGAGTTCAATTCCACGACGCGAGTCATAAAAATCCCTGTGCACCGACTGCTGGCATTGCGAGAAAAAGACATATCGCTCTGAAAGTCAGCTGCAAGTGTCCCAGAGGAAGTTATCGCTGTGGCGAACTGCGGTTGATTAGGAAAGGTATCCATTCAGAAAAGGGTGGCACTGCCAAATAACCTCTCAATAGTGAATTGAGAGAGGCCTATGTCCTGCAGTGGAATGAATTGCTGTGGGAAGAAAAATAAATAATAATGATAATAATAAAAATAATAATAATAATGAAAACACACACACATACACACACACACCACACCACACACACACACATACACACCACACACACACACACACACATATATATATATATATATTAATATATATATATATATATATATATATTATAATATATATTATATATATAATATATATATATATATATATAAATTTT
>NW_023654168.1:0-4686 GCF_015228065.2 Penaeus monodon
AATGCAATTTTTTTTAACCACCGTTGGGTGCAATGTTGAGTTATTTCATGGAGGAATGGATCGACCTTTTGGTTTTTTTACTAATTGTCACGACTGCTTGCGTGATTTTATGTTGCATTTGTTTTTGGAAATCTGAAAGATACAAGAGTTCTCTCAGAGGTTTGACCCCAAATATAGTGAAAATAGACATTTTTACATCACAAATGGATTTTGCACTATTTATTTCTGATTTATTTATTTCTGATTCCTTGCATTGCAACAAATTTAGTGCATGATATTCTATAATTGGCCTTATAAAAGCAAGCAAAACAGTCTAGCGAGCTTAACATTGATGCCATGTCCTCTTCCGACAATTACTTTCAATGGTTTTAATCTCTTCTAGAGTCTCTTCTTTAGAAAAAGGATCAGGTCTGTATCCTTTACATTCATCCTGAGATATTAATACTTATGACACATATCAAGCTCCTGGTCTCCTATGTGAAAGGTGGGTAGGGGTATTGATATGTGGGTTGAGAGCCATTGTTTTCTCAGCAGAGATAACTAATCCACACTCATAAGACCTTGTGAGTTTGTCGAAAATTATTTGCATCCTCTTTTGTGATGTTGCTCTGACACATATGTCATCAGCATAGCATATAATGGATTCACCATCCCGAAGTGGAATATGTGCCACCAGCTTCTGCATGAGGACATTGGACTGCATAGGGCTAAGAACTCCTCCTTGTGGCATTGCAAACTCAAAGGATTGTTAAGTGAAACTTCTCACTCCCACTTGCAGATCTGTTCAAAAGATACAATCTAATTCAGCTCAATAATTTACTCTGAATGCCAAAGCTTACTTATTGTTCTAGGATAACTTCTCTGTTAGTGATGTCAAAAGCTAACTTAAGATCAAGATAAACAGTGTGCTTCCCTGGATTAGAGCTTGAAAAGTACTCTGCCCGCAAAGCAATGTTGTGTGCTATATCCCGTTAGAGATCCATACAGTATGTGAGATCATTTACCCTGTAATCTGTACTTGAATCTGTTCAAAATTATCCTTTCTAGAACTTTTCATAAGCATGGGGTTAGTGAAATTGGGTGGTATCTATCAGTGTTTGGTCTCGATATAGGAATAATTAGATTGTGCACCCAAGGGCCAGGCAAATTTAACCTATACAGTGCAAAAGAGTACCTGAGCTATAAAGCAGAGGACACTATAGGTAATAACATCCTCACCTGGGGCAGATGCTTTGCCTTTGTTTAGTTCATATTTCAGTTCCCACTTAGTAATAGCAAAGTCTGAAAGGTCGGTATCAGTACATCCAATCTTAATGGAAAAATTTTATGTACAATTTTAGAATGACTAAGGTGTTCTGAATAAGTTAGGATAAGTAAGTTTATTTACCACCCTGGCTATCTGCTCAGGTGTGGGCAGTCATGATCTTGTAATGTTCATGGAGATTTTGGTATCAGAGCATGTGTGTAATTAGTCACGTCTACTTGCTTGATTTTCTGTTGCAGTTGTTTTTGGAAATCTGAGAGATACGTGGATTCCCTCAGAGCTTTGACCCAAATATGGTGGTAATAAATATTTTTTTATCAGAAATGGATGATAAGTTTAATTCTGATCTCTTGTTTCACTATCCTTGCTGTTCTTGGGGGGCGAGGATAATCCTCATAGCTTCATTTTGCACTACCTCCAAGCTAGTTATTTATGACTCCTTTCACTGATGCCATGTTCTCCTCTGACAAGAATTTTCAACAGTTTCAATCTCTCCCAGTCTCTTTTTTAGAGAAAGGACCAGGTCTGCATTATTTACATTCACCCCGAGATATTTATGCTTATGGCATATGTTAAGCTCCTGGTCATCTATGCAAAAAGTGGGTGGGGTATTATATATGGGTTGAGAGCCATTGTTTTCTCAGGTGAGATGACTAATCCACATTCATGAGCTTTTGTTGTGAATTTGTTGAGAATTATTTGCATCCTCTCTTTTGATGATGATCTGACACATATGTCATCAGCGTAGCATATAATGGATTCACCATCCCAAGTGGGATATGTGCCACCAGCTTGTGCATGAGGGCATTGACAGCATAGGCTGAGAACTCCTCCCTGTGACATCCCAAGTTCAAAAGATGTTGTAGCCGCCGCTGGTATATCACATACTTCATATTATGGTGTATCATATATTCTGTATATCACTTATTCTGTAACACTGCAATCGGAGAGGCTGTATTGTATAAAATTCATCTTCTGTGTCACAACCTCCTCGAGGAGGCCTAGTCGGCTGTGACCGCCGGGTCAACACATGGTCCGTATCAGCCATAAGAGCTGACCTGTCAGAACTTGTTTGTGTGAGGGGTCGTCCCCTAGGAAGTGATGGTGCTCTTCATGTGATCGATGCTGGAAGATAGTGGGGTCGTGACCCAACTAATGTATAACATATGAAGTAGAATGTTACTTGACGTCGTAGCATTTGTATGTTTAAAGGGTGAGGGCAGTTCAGAGAGAACCTCCGTGCCGTCAAGACCCCATACATTTCAGCACATTTTTGCCGCCGCATAAAGTTTAATTACGTTCGATGGCACTTGGCGTCACTTCACCGCTGTGGCGAAACAAACTTTGTAGATCAGTCATTATTTTCACGGGCCACAAAGGGAGAGAGATTGCCATTGTTCCTGTTTGTTTTCTATTTATTTACTTTTCTTTTCTAACACACTCTTCTTTGTCTCTGCGTATCGTAGGGACACGATACATAACAGGATCACTGTAAAGATATACCAAATCATTTGCCATTTAACTTTCATTCAGTGCTTATTCGTAAGGATAACGACAGTAGCTATATTAGGATTTAGTCACTTCATAAACATGCACTTTTTTCATTTATTTATCTTTTATTTCATTTTCCCCCAAATCCTTTTCTAAGACAATCATGAAGCTCCTATGTGCATTGCGTACAGATCTTTTTTTTTTCTCAAAGTTATTCCAGAGTGCATTTCATGACCCCCCCTGTCCATCGATAAAGTCACTTCAGTGTGTTTGTGTGTGTGTGTGTGTGTGTGTGTGTTGTGTGTGTGTGTGTGTGTGTGTGTGTGTGTGTGGTGTGTGTGTGGTGCGTGCATGCGTTCGTGTGTGTGTGTGTATGTGTGTGTGTGTGTGTGTGTGTGGTTTTGTGTGTGTGTGGTGTGTGTGTGTGTGTGTTGTGTGTGTGTGTGTGTGTTTGTAGAGATGGGATAGCTGCATTGTATCCTTTTGGATAATATGTAACTGATTTTTGGTATGAATAGTATAATGTGCGTAAATAGCATTCATTTTACTCATCTAGCTGAAACATCAGTAAATCCACAATGCATCCTACTCTTACAGGGAAGACAATGGTTCTACATTTGAAATGTATCAGATATCTGCTTCTGCAACCTTTCAGCCTTTTAACGAAATCCCAGCTGTATTCGCGTCCGTAACAGCAGGTAACAACCACATCACTATCTGCAATTTTTACAAGTTTAGCATCCGCATCCGCATTCACACTTAGAACTGGAATAGGGAAAGGGCAGGCAGGGCGTACTAAAGATATAAAAAAAAAAATTTGTATCCACAACGTAAAAATGAGTATTCGAATCCCCAGTTTCAGAATGTTTATATCCGCATACCCGCATCCGCATTCTTAGAGAATCGTTACAAAATCTACTGTACATAGACGATCATTATCTTAACGAACAGAAAATGAGATATATCAGTCCCTATGGGGGTTCCGACATAAGCAAATTTTGCAACGAAATTAAAATTCAATCGTCAATTAAAACAAAAAACTGACTGATGCGCAAAACGGGCTTTATTGGACAGGCCGATGACATTCAAAACATTTATAACTTAACTGGTTAAGGTTTGCAAGGATTTCTGTGTACATTACATTCGGATGTTTAAAGAAATTATTGGGTGCATTCTTTGCGCGCAAAATTCCTTACTAAGGATTTTGGTAGAGAGATCTGTGTGTGTGGGGTGTGTATATATATATATATATATATATATATATATATATATATATATATATGTGTGTGTGTGTGTGTGTGTGTGGTGTGTGTGTGTGTGTGTGTGTGGTGTGGTGTGTTGGGGTGTGTGTGGTGTTTTATATATATATTATATATATATAAAAATATATATATATATAAATTTTATATATATATATATATATATATATATATTAGGCAGACTGAACTACAAGGCAACAGTCGGGCACCATTTTTATATATAGGTAAGACTAAATCTGTGCGCTCATGTGCATGTGTGTGAATGCACATACACGTGCATAAACGCATGATTAGTGTGATATGATACTGTTACCTGACTGTTGCCTTGTAGTTCAGTCTGTACATGGTCAAAGGCTATGGGTGTTCACCCTATACAAAACAATCCACTGCATTGTGGTATGTACAAGTTGAAAAGGCTTCGGGAGGCAATCCTGAGAAAAAATCCGGAACGGCAATCCCGAAGGAAATTCGTAGTCGCTTGTGACCTCGTTCTGGCAACTCCTGCGACGCCGCTGGTGCCAAACCGTATCGCCTTTTTTTTTGCTGTTCCTTTGGATCTATCAGCTCGGGGAGAGAGGGACATATGCATGGGCACGCTTGTTCCTCCATTCCCTTTCCCGGCACTGACTCTTCTGTGAGTAGAACTTGGTGGCTTATTATTAACTTTTTTTT
>NW_023654172.1:0-4684 GCF_015228065.2 Penaeus monodon
GTATTTTTTATAAAAAATAATATACTAACACCCACACACACACACACACCACCCACACACACACACACACACACACACACACACACACACACACACCCCACACAAAAACATACACACACACACAGACACACACCACACACACCACACACACCACACTATATATTAAAATATATTATATATATATTATTATATATATATAATTATATATTTATATATAAACACATATACATATATGTGTGTGTGTGTGTTGTGTGTGTGTGTGTGTGTGTTTTGTGTGTGTTTGAGTGTGTGTGTGTGTATGTATGTTATATGTATGTATGTATATATGTATATATATCATATATATTATATATATATAAAAATATTTTATATATTTTATAATAATATATATTATATATGTATATATACATACCATATATACATAGATAGAGATCAGATAGATAGATAGTGATGGTATAGATAGATTGCTATAGATATATAAAATATAGATACACCTGGTAATATGTATATATATATTAATATATATATTATAATATATATATATATATATTATATTATTAATAATATATATACATATATACATATATAATTTTTCATATACATATATGTAATATATTATATATATACATATTTAGTTTATTCATATATATAATCATTAAAATTTATATAAATGTATATATATATACCCTATTTTATAGATGCATATGTAGTATAAGTATAAGTATTTATTTATAAATTTATTTATATATATACATAAAAATTTCTATATGTATCTATATAATTATATATCTATATCTATATTTCTATTAATCGTATGTTATGTACACACATGTATTATGTGTGTGTATATAATATTATAATATTATATTATATATAGATATATATATATAATATAATATATATATATATGTGTGTGTGTGTGTGTGGTATATATATATATTCTATAATATATATATATATATATATATATATACATATATATATAAATATATATATTTGTATGTATGCCGTATGACTGTCACGACGGCAATCTGAGTTCGAGGGTTCGAGTCACCGGCAGGCGCGTTGTTCCTTTGGCAAGGAACTTCCCTCGATTGCCTGCCTAGCCGCTGATTGGGCAAGCCAGCCCAAGTCAGTGCTGGTCCCAAGCCCGGATAAAATAGAAGAATGATTACCTAAAAAAGGGAACACCGACACTCTCCGTGGAAAGGAACTGGGGACCCTACCACGTACTCACTCCAAGAGCATCACACATGAAAACTACAATTAAGTATCATGCTGTGACCAGACATGAACCTAAACCCTTAGAAAAAAAATATATATATAACATATTTATTTATATTCATGTATATACAGATATGTATTTACATATATATTATATATATTTATATCATAAATATATAAGCTTTTATATATAGATAATCGGTAGATGATAGGGGTATGTATGCTACCTCTATATATATGTATATATGTATATGTACATACATACATATACTTTTATATACACATATATATGTATAATTTTAATATATATATATGATATATATATATAATATTACTTATTTTATATATATATATATATTAATAAAATATATTATATATATATATATATATATATATATTATATATATATATATAATATAAAATATAAATATATTATATCAAAAATATATAAAAATATCTTATTATATATATATATATAAACCCCATATTATAATATATAATATAATATATATTATATATATATATTATTTTATATATTATTATTATTTATATTATTTTATATTTATATTATTATTTATATTTTATTTATATTTTATATTTATTTATTATATATATATATATTAATATATTATATTTATTATTAATATTTTTTATATATTTCTATATATATTTTTAATTATTATATATTAATATTATTATTATATATATTTTAATATATCTTTTATTATATTTTATATATAATCTTTATTTTATCTATTCTTATTCTTTATCTAATATATTTTCTTATAATAATTTTATCAATTATATTTTTTAGTACTATTCTATTTTAAATACTTTCTATATATATATTTCCTTTTTAATTTTCAAAAATTATTAATATTTTTTTATATTCTTTTTATATTATATTTATATTTCTATATTTTTTTTTTTTTTTCTTTTTTTTTTTTTTATTTTTTTTATAAAAATTTTTTTTTTTTTTTTTTTACTATACATTTTATAAATATAATATATATTTTAATTTTTTTGGGTCGTTTTTTTTTTTTTTTATTTTTTTATTTTGTTGGGGGTTTTTTTTTTTTAAAAAAACCCTACAAAAAAACAAAAAATATATAATATATATATTTATATATATATAATATTTATATAGAAAAAAAAAAAAAAAAAAAAAAAAAACCCCCCCCCCCCCAAATATTTTATATATATATTTTTATATATAATAAAATATTTTTAAAATATTATATTTAAAATATATTTAATTTATATATATATAAATTTTAAATAAATTAATAATATATTTTTTTTTTTTTTTTTGTGGTGTGTGTGTGTGTGTGTTTTTGTGTGTGTGTGTGGGGGGTTTGTTTTTGGGGGGTGGGTGTGGGGGTTGGGTTTTTTTTTTATGTGATAATGAATTCCCGTTATCATATATTTTAATTAATTGTGTAATTTTATATATATTATTTTAATTTTATATAATTTTTTATACACTCATACCCATACAACACCCACACACACACACACCACCCCACACACACCACACACACACACCCCACACACACCACACACACCAAACCCCACACCACCCCCACACCCCCCCATATATATATATTATATATATATATATATATATATATATATTATATTATAATTTTCTTAGCTTTTATATATATATTTTATAAATTTTATATATAATTATTTTTAATATATATATATATATATATAACATATAAAATTATATATATATATTTTATATATTTTAAAATATTTTTATTTAAATATATATTAAAGCTAAGTATATATATATTATCTATATATATATTAATTTATTACATTATATTTTTTATTGTGTGTGTGTTGGTGTGTGTGTGGTGTTGGTGTGTGCGTGTGTGTGTGGTGTGTGTGTGTTGGTGGTGTGGTTGTGTGTGGTGTGTGTTGTGTGTGTGTGTATGTGTTTGGGGATTGATATATATATATATATTAAATATTATTTATTTTTTATTACACACTTTTAAATTTTAACCTAATGTAAAACAGGAATTCATATATCTTACATAACAAACACCCCACGCACACACACACACAACCCCCCACACACACACACACACACACACACACACACACACACACACACACACCACATATATATATATATATATATATATATATATATATATATATAATAATATTATATTATAATAATAATTATTATATAATATATATACATATCATATAATATTATATAAAATTTTATAATATATATAATATATAATATATTATGGGGGTGTGTGTGTGTGGGGTGTTGTGTTGTGTGTGTGTGTGGTGTGTGTGTGTGTTGTACACATATGATTATATAATATATTTTATTATAATTTTATATATATATATATATATATGTATTATCTATCAAATTTTTGCGTACACCACAAAAAAACACCCACACAACACCCCAACACACACACCACATACACACCCACACACACACACACACACACCACCACACCACACACACATATATTATTTAAAATATATTATATATATATTATATATTATATATAATATAATATTATACACATATTAGTATATATATATATATTATATATTATATATATATTTATAAAAATATTATGTATATATATAATATAAAAGTTATTATTTATTACATATAAATATCTATATATAGAGGTATGCTACATTCCCCTATCTTTTACCGATATATCTATATATAAATGTTTATTTTTATGATATCATTATATATATATATATGTAAATACATACTGTAATACATGAATAAATAAAATATGCTTATAATATTTTTTTTCTAACGGTAGGTTCATGTCTGTCACGCGATACTTAATTGTAGTTTTCATGTTGTGATGCTCTTGGAGTGATACTGGGAGGGTCCCCCTTCCTTTCCCGGAGAGTGCGGTTTTCCTTTTGGTAATCATTTTCTCATTTTAAACCGGCTTGGGACCGCACTGACTTGGCTGGCTTCCCACTAGCGCTAGGGAGGCAATCGGGGAAAATTTCCCTTGCCCAAGGGGAAAAACGCGCCCGGGCCCGGGGACTCGAACCCTCGAAATCAATTGCCGCGTGCATCTATATATATATAATATATAATTATATAATTTTATATATAAAAATATATTATATAAATTTTTATATTATATATTTATTACACACACACACACACACAAAAATATATTATATATATTATATTATATATTAATATAATATTTTATATATATATACCCACATAATCATTTTACATTCTACGATTCTAAATATGTAAGATATTAAATTTTATAGAACTAAAAATATTTTGTATATATAAATAAATATTTTAATAAATATTATACTTAAACTACATATGCATCTATATAAAAATTATATATATATACATTTTATAAAAGTATGATTATATATATATGAAAAAACTAAATAGTTTTTATTTTATAAAAAGATA
>NW_023654173.1:0-4684 GCF_015228065.2 Penaeus monodon
TGGGCGTGGTGGGGCTGGGGGGGAAAAACGTCCATTACTGCTACTCCTCCATGAGGTCCATTATCAAAGGTCCCCTAATGGGCCTGAACTTGATATCCTTTTCAGGAAATGGGACGATTTGCCTTGGTATAATGTCTTGTAGCATACACAAACTGATTACATGAACTATCAGATGTTGCAGTTCTTCCATTTTTGCATGAATTCCTGACAGTTCCATTGAATTAGGGTATCCAGTTCTTTATATTATTTTCTTCATAAGGTGTTTCGTACACCTGTGGTCAAGGTTTGCCCCACACCTTAGGCAATCCCTTTCCAAATCCTTGTAGTATCTTTTTAACGGTTGTTTACCCTGTGAACTAGTTTCCACAGGTTTCCCTTGGACAGGCTCAGGATTCTTTGCCTGAGCAAAGAACGGATCTGACCCTTTGTTTCAAGGGCATTCTGTCTAGCAAGCCGAGCCCTTTTGGAGTTGTGGCAGCGGGATCTTTTTGGACAGGTTCAGGATTCCTTTGCCTGGGCAAAACGACGTCCCTGAGCCTTTATTTCCCAGGGGCATTCTGTCTAGCAGCAGAGGCCCCTGTGGATGTGGTGGCAGCTGGAGCTGCCACCATTGATGCGTCTGGAGCCTTAAATTATGGTAAAAAGACCTTACTTTGGGAGGAGGATTTCTCCTCAATAGACCCCTCACTCCTACTCCATTTTGGTGGACAACTCACCAGAGGCATTGTCAGCAATTTGGACTGAGGGTTAAAGGAAGTGGCAGAGTGTGTGTTGTAGAAGCATTGGGGGGGTAAGGGCTGGGGGGAAAGGGAGGTGGGCTAGAACCGAAGCAAAGGACTTACCTGCTGTGTAAACAGCACACGGGCACCGTCGCTTTGCCTCTGGAAAACTAACTTTCTCCTTGCTCCTTATTACCAATACTTCCTTTTCAAATTTGTACCTTTACATTGTTTTGAAGAAGCTTCATGACTTCTTTGCAGTGGTAACCCGCATTTTGGGGACCTGGACAGTTTGATCTCCTTGATGACCTGTTTTTTACCGCACTTTACACATACTCTTGGTTGTCCTTTTCTTTAAAACGGCAAGAGTTGGCTCCATGCCCATAACCCTGGCAGTGGAAGCACTGCATAGGGTGGGCACATAGGCTTTACCTTGAGGTGGTACCATGCTAACTTAACCGAGATGCCATCTTATTTTGCTGTTACTAATGTTTATAACATTATATTAATCTAATTTTACAATATAAATACACCATCTTCTTGTTTGTTGGATTCTGGCTATCAATCAGCGCATGTGGCCAGGTTATTAAGCCAATGGATCCTATACATTCTATCAATCTATATAAGGTCATAAGTTTGTCTCCTTAGAAAAGTCATTACTTTACTGATGATTCTTTCATCATCTGATAGAATATTTGTAATGTAAAGTCTATTTTTTTATTCTAAAATCATTTTTGATGTTTTTCTATGGTTTTGTAGTGGTGCATACTATTTAAGAGGTGGTGGATGATGGTGATGTTGGTGTTGTATTGGGGGCACCGTGAAGGAAAATTCTTTTCTATGTAGGGAGTGAGGTGTGTCAATCTTGTGCGTTGACCTAAGGCAGGCCAACACCACCCCCTCCCTCTTCTTTTCTCCGTGTCCCCCACGGGTCTATTGCCAGGATGATTTATTGTGAGTTGGAGGCTGGTCCAGATTTTATTTGTGAGTTGGAGGCTGGTCCACTCACTTTGCCACAAATGGATTTTTGCTTTTATAAGAGACACAAAACACCTGAGATCTGTACGGACTATGCTAAGGTCCAGATCACCAGTTGACCTGGCTAATTTGTCAGCCTGCTCATTGCCATGGATACCAGAGTGGCCTGGTACCCATATTAGCTTGATTGATTTATTGGCACCATGTAGCTTATGAATGATATTACCCAGAAGTTCATTTTTGGTGGTTTCTAATGATTTAATGGCTTTAAGTGAACTTAATGAATCTGAAAAAATTACTATTCTATCGTGGGTCGTCGATAGTGCAAAATCAATGGCTTTATCAATGGCAAAAAGTTCAGCAAGAAAGATCTATGTATGATTCGGCAGTCTGAACTTTAGTTTATATTCAGTGACCATACACCCGCACCCACACACTCATCTGTCTTGGAGCCATCGGTATATATGAAAAAAGGGAGATGTTTATAAGGATCTCTCTGAACCTCTGGCGTACCTCACCTCCGGCGCCATGGCTTTGGCTGATGGAAGCCAGGCTTCATGATAGAAAAATTGGGCACTATATTTGAACTGAACCAGGGTATCGATGGTAGAGAGATCTATACCGACTTTCTCGACGAGGTCGTGGAGTCTCGTGGCAAAGGGCCTAATGCCACTATTGCATTAGGGTGGCTCAGGTCTCAAGCCACCTTTGCGGCATAGCTCAAGGCTAACTGGCCACTCTGAGTCGGAGGGGAGGTTACTCCAGCCTTCACCTCAAGATGCTCGATCTGAGTGCACTTCAGAGCTCCAAGACACACACGCAAACAGGCATTCTGCACAGCATCCAAACCTTTCAGACTTGTTCTCGATGCCGAACCATACATGATTGACCCATAATCTACTTTAGACCTAATCAGGGCTTTATATACCATTTGCAAAGACTGTCTATCAGCTCCCCATTTGTTTCAAGAAATGCACTTTAATAAATTCCTAGTGCTTTTTGACATTTATTTATTTACTGACCAATGTGGTCTTTCCAATTGAGTCTACTATCAAAAAGTAGCCCAAGAAACTTTGCAGAATTTGAATAGGTATTGGTTGGTTGTCTAAGAGTTAGCCTGATGTTCGGCTTTCTCCTACGTGAAAAAAATACCCCATACTCTTTCTAGTGGAAAACTTAAAACCCCACTGGATGGCCCCAGTTATGAATCATATCCAGTGCCAATTGGATGCGATTTGCTGAGAATTCTGCATTATTGCTGAAATGCCATAATGCACAATCATCAGGTACAGTGAGTATTTAAGATTCCGAGGAGGAGCTGGTAAGATGTCATTAATCATGCATAAAAATAGTGTTGGTGACAAAACACTTCCTGTGGACCCCTTTTGCTGGACAAAATGTCCGAAAAAGTGACATTGTCGGAAAATAATTTGATAGCAAAAGTTCTGTCAGAAATGAAATTTTGAATAAAACAAGGCAAGTTTCCACATAATCCAAAAGCATAAAGTTTTCTGAGTAGGCCATATCGCCATGTATGTCGTAGGCTTTTCTGTATCTAAAAATACTGAAATCAAAAAAAATTTTTGGCAATGGCCTCTTGAATATGACTGTCCAGCTTTACTAGTTGATCGAGAGTTTGGCGTCCCTTGCGGAAGCCGCACTGCTCGTCAACTAGCAAATACTGGAATTTAAAAAATGCAATGCCTACTGTTTAACAGTTCGTTCCATGACCTTGCATAAGCAACTTTCAACGCAATTGGGCGTAGGAGATGGCAAGTCTGGGATACTTCCTCCTTTCAATATAGGAATGATGTGGCGAAGTGCATGATTTTGGAAAAGTGTGGCTTTTCCAAATTTCATTTACACTTCAGCAACTTAATCATTCATCATGTTTTAAGATGCTCATCATCTCATACGTCTCATGGGGGCCGGGGGGAAAAGTTTCTTACAGGTTTAGGGCTGGGACCCCAAGCTCATCCTTGTAAACTTTATTGTAATCAAATTTTCCCCTGTGGCAAAGTGAATGGTTTTCAGCCAGCCTCTTCCCTTGAGGTCAAAAGGGGGAGGTAATTAGCTGAGCTACTTGTTGAGAGAACTGCCTGGTGAGTGCATTACAATGTTCTAGGTGAATCTAAAATTAGGCCCCTTCAATGAGTTGTTTTATTTAAAAAGGATTTTTCCTTTTTTGATTTTTTTGATAGTGGACCAAAACCCCTGATATTTTTTAAACTGTTAATTGTAGAGACAAAACCAAATTATCTGCCCCGTCCCCAAAAGCTAGGGCATTAGCTGTGAAGCCTTTTAAACAAAATATAAATATTTAAAACTTTAAAACATGAAAAAGTATTTTCAAATCAATAAAAAAATAAAAATCAAACATAAAAATTAGTTTAAGTATATAAAAAATTTCTAAACATTATGCTAACTAAATTTTATTTAAAAAAATTAAAACCCCCCAAAGGAAACTAAAAAACCTCTTGTACATCCTCCCCCAATACCTTTTTCGTGTATATGGGGGGGGACAAGTAATACGTCTTTGGGTCTGAGAATGTTGCACATCTTTCCCAAAATGGGCGACCCTTTAAGGCTCTTTGGGATCTTTACAAAGTGCTTGACTTTTAGCCATCCGGCCCCGAGTTTGTCTTGTGTGCCCGATTCTTGTTTGTTAAGGCAAAATTCCACTTTTCGGTTTTGGGGGGATGCTAGTCACCCAACTGCCAAGGTCTCTCTAATCTCTCCAGTTTTTTTTCTGGGGGTTCCTCCATTTTTCCTTCCATTTATTGCGAAGACAAAATCCTTTTGCTGGTTTCAGGTCGGGGTGTGGGAGAGGAAAAAGGGCATCACAAGGGTGAGCAGCAGCTCCTTGGCCTTTGATCAGCCCCTTTTTTCTTTTTGCGTGTTAACATCTGTGCAAGCCAAACTTGAACCTCCCCCTTTCCTGGATTATGAGTTTTTAAACTCTTGATTTCTTTCAAACCCGGACCAAA
>NW_023654174.1:0-4683 GCF_015228065.2 Penaeus monodon
TTATTTCAATTTTTTTTTTTTTTTTTGGCTGGAAAAAAAAAAAAACCCCCCCCCCCCAAAAGGGGTTATTTATATTATATTAAATAAAAAATATATATATTTTATAAAATATTAAAAAACATATATTATTAACAAATTAATTTTTTTTTTTTCAATTTTAATTAAATTTTATCCCAGGGGGCCGGGTTTTGGGTGGGCCCAAATTTCGAAACCCTAAGTTTGGGGGGTAGAGGGGCTTTTTCAGGGACGGTTAAAAAAGGCCCCTCTTGGAAAAAAATTAAAAATTGGGAATAAAATTGAGGGAATAGCATTTAAAGAATTTGGGTTTAAAAAGGTTTTATTCACTCTGAAGGAAAAAAAAATATTCAACTTTGGGGGAGATCTCCAATTGAAATTGAAAATTTTTTAAAAATATTTTTTATTTTCCCAAACTTTCCCAAAAAAACTTTTTTTTTAAAACGTCCCCCATGAATTTTCCTAAAATGACCCTTAATTTTATATATTTACCTTACTTATTTATATTATTAAAAATTTATATAAAATAATTAAAAAAAATATATTTTTATATTTTTATTATATATAATATATTATATATTATATATATTTTATATTTTATATTATATTATAATATATATATATTTTAATTTTTTTATATATATATATATTATGATTATTATATTTTTTATATATATAATATAATTTCTTAAAAAAAAAAAAAATATAAAACTAAACCCTCATTAACCAACCCACCCACAAAACCAACAATAAAACCCCAAAAATAAAAAAAAAATACCCAAAGAAAAAAATACATTTATATATATTATTTATCTATATATAATATATTATATATATAATATATTTAAAATTATTATATTATAATATATTCTATCTTTAATATTATTTTTAAATTAAAATTATATTATTATATATATTATATACTATTTTATATATAAAATATATCTATTTATATTAAATTTTAAAATTTATATATTATATTATATATATATATTTATATATCTATATCTCTATCTTTCTCAAATATCTCTTTTATATCATATTATTTTATATTTTATCTACTTCTCTATATATATTTTATATATTTATTCTATATTATCTATAAAATTTTCTTCTTATTTATTCTTATTTATTTTATATCTTTATATTTTTAATTTTATTATTTTTTTTATTTTATTTTTTATTATATAATATTTATTATATATATTTATTTTTTTTATTTTTTTATATATATTTATTATGTGTGTGTGTGTGTGTGTGTGTGTGTAAGTGTGTGGGTGTGTGTGGTTATGTTTGTGTATCTGTGTGCATGTGTGCCTGGTGCCTGTGTGGGTATACGCACACCTATATTTCATATTTAAAAATTATTATATATTAAAATTTTATAATATTTATTATATTTTATATATATTATTATATTATGTAAATAATTATATATAATTTTATTTATTTATATATAATATATTATAATAAAATTTTTATTTTATATATATTTATAATTAATATATATATATTATATATAATAAGGAAAGGGATATGGGTGGGAATTCAGGTCTCTATTTTTTTTATGGAAATCTCTATTGGTGTGACGTGGATGAATTTTTATGGAATATAATAACATGGGCGCAGATAACAGGGTTAAGTAATATAAATATCATATGATGTATTTTTGGGATTATTAAATTATGGAGCAATTAGAAAAAAATTTTTTTTGTTCTGGAGGTTTTGGGGGGTTTTTTAAAATATTAAAAATGCAATTTTTTTTTTTCAATTGCGAATCTCCCATCAAATTGAGACCAATTTTTATTAAAAACACTTAAGCATGCCAATAGAACCCTTTTTTCCCCACTTTTTCGTTTCAAATGCCACTTCCTACTTTTACTTCCTCCTTTTCCGTTTATACCGGAAAGTATTGTGCTTCTCTACCCTCCCTGAAAAAACCCCCCTGCAAAGCCAAAATTAAGTGGGTTTGCGCACCCCTTCGCCAAAAAACAACCAAGGGCCTCCCTGCCGCCCTTTTGATTAAACATAATTTTATTTGTAAAATTTTATTTTATATATATAATTGTATAAAATTTTATATTATATTATTATTTTAAAATATATCTTTTTTTTTTCCTCTATATACATTAATCCGCGCACGTGGCGCCGCGCGTTGTGTGTGTGGGTGTGTGTTGTGTTTTTTGTGTTTTTGTATTGTGCCTGGGTTTATATACTTTTTATTATTATATATAAAATTTTAAAATATATATTTAAATATATATTTATTAATTTGAACTTCACCACACACACACACCACCACCACAACCACCCACACCCACACACAACACTTACCCCCCCTTACAACTTACCACACACACACACACCCCCCATCCCTTTCACCCACCACCAAACACACACACAACACCTCCACACATATGATTTATTATATATATATATTATAAATATATAATATTTTATATATTGAAAAATTCACCCCACACACAACCACACCACACACACACACACACAACAACAACACACACACTTAACCAAAACCCCTTTCCCTTACACCACCCCCACACACCACACACACACTTACCACACACCCCACCCCACACCACCCTTCAAAACTACACCACACACACAAACCCACACACACCACAACCACCATATATATTTTCAAATATATTTATATATATATAAATATATATTTATATTATTTATTGTTACATTCCTTATGATAGACAATAGATAGAAGTTACCTATATTTTATAAATTTTTTTTTGGTATTGTATGTGGGGTGTGTGTGTGTGTGTGGTGTGTGTGTGTGTTTGTGTGTGTGTGTGGTGTTTTGTGTGTTGTTTTGCCTGTGTTTTTGTTGTGTGTGCCGGGGTGTCGCGTTTTTGTGTGGTGCGTGAGTATGTGTGTTTGTTTTGTGTGTGTGTTTGGCGCCCTGGTGGGGTGTGTGTGTAGGTTTATATATTATATTATTATTTTATTTATATTAATATTATATATTTTAAAATTATAAAATATATATATTTATTATATTCTTATATATTTTTACACCTCCTTTTTTTTATATTATTATTTCAAAAAAAAAAAAAAAATTAAAAAATATAATTATCTTTTTTATATTTCCATCAATTTATATTTTTTTATATTATATTATATATAATATTTATTTATATATTTATTAAACTATTATATATATTTTATTATATATATTTAATATATAATACAGACATACATCTCATCACGTTTTAACAAAAAAAACTTCGGATTTAATTATCAAATAACACACACCACACACACACACCACCCACATACATATATATTATAAATTTTATTATAATTTTTTTATATATATATTTATTTTATATATTATTATATATTTTTTATATATATATATATATTTTATATTATCTTATCATTTACCCCAACCCCCACACACACACCCCCAAAACACCACACACACAACACCCCACAATTATATATATTATATTATATTATTTTATATTTATATTTATATAATATATATATATGTTTTTTTATATTTTTTTATATATACTTTATTTATTTTTATGTATTTTAAACTATAATTTATTTATGATATAAATATATATATAGCTGTTTAATATCCTTGTTTTTTTATATATCTCTATATGCTTTATTATATTTTATATTTTTTTTTATTTTTTATTTATTTATATTTTCTATTTATATATATATTATAATATATATAATATTATCTTATAAATTACTATGTTTTATATGCATATACATATTTATCTTTATAATTTTTATATATAATATATTATATAGATATATATATTACAATATATAAAAATTATATATATTTATAATATATATTAAATTTTTAATTATTATTTTATAATTATATATTAATTATATATATATAATTATTTTTAAATTTAATTATATAATATATTATACATATTATATTTTAATTTTTTATCTTAATTAAAATTTATAAATCAATTTTTATAAATTGGGGCACCACAAAAAAAACATTTATAAATAAAAAAAAAAACAAATTTATTTTATAATATATTATATTTTATAAATATTATATTATTATATAATTGTTTTAATTGTGTGTGTGTGTGTGTGTGTGCTGTTATGTTTTGTGTGTTGTGTTGTGTGTGTGTGGTTGTGTGGTGGTTGGTTTTGTTGGTGTTTGTGTGTGTTTTGTTTTCGGGTTTGGTGTGTGTTTTGTGTGTGTGTGTGTGTGTGTTTGAGCCCTATGTTTATATTAATTATATATTTTATTATATATATAATATATATTAAAAAAAATTATATTTTTATAAAATAATACATATAAATTTGCCACCACCCACACACACCATATATTTTTATTAATTTATATAATTTTATTTTATATTTATTTTTTTATTTATATTATACTTTTTTTATATTATATATAATAATATATTAAATTTAAAATATATTATATTTTTTTATTATATTTTAAAAAAAAAAAAAAAAAAAAAAAAAAAAATAATTTTTTTTTTAAAAAAAAAAATATTTATTATTTTTTAATTTATAATATATATAAAAAAAAAAAATTTTATTAAATTTTTTTTATTATATATAAATTCTATAGAAAAAAATTTAAAATATTTTTTATATTTATTATATTTTTTCTTTTTTTTAAAAAAA
>NW_023654175.1:0-4682 GCF_015228065.2 Penaeus monodon
CTATCTATCTTCTATCTTATCTATCATTTTCTTTTTTTCTCTGTCTCCTCTCTCCTTTTCTTCTCTCTCTCTCTCTTTCTGTCCTCTCTTTTTCTCTCTCCTTCCCTCTCTCTCTCTCTCTCTTTCTCTTTCTCTCACTCACTCTCTCTCTCTCTGTGACTATGTCTCTCTCTCTCCTTGACTCTCTCTTTCTCTCTATCTATCTATCTATCTGTATGTGTGATCTCTCTCTCTCTCTCTCTCTCTCATCTCCTCTCCTCCCCTCTCTCTCTCTCCTCTCTCTCTCTCCCCTTTCCTCTCTCTCTCTCTGATTCTCTCTTTTCTCCCTCTCCTCTCCTCTCTCTCTCTCTCTCTCCCCTCCTCCTCTCCTTCTCTCTCTCTCTCCGTCTCTCTTTTTCTCTCTGTCTCTCTCTCTCTCACCCTCTCTTTCTTTCTCTCTCTCTCGTTCTGTCTGTCTCTTTCTCTCTCTTTCTCTCTCAATCTCTCTCTCTCTCTCTCTTTCTTTCTCTCTCTCTTTCTCTCCCTGTCTGTCTGTCTCTCTCTCTCTATAGCGGGTATAGAACCCTATTACATTGGCTTGCAGGGGTATTGATACTGGTATTCGGCTTGACTCTTTATTTCTGAGAGTTGATACCACGCAGTATAAAACACACGAGACATGTTTAGTTATGGGTAAGGCGCTACGCGGGTTATATTTGGAACTTTTGGATCCACGTGGAAAACAGCCACGTGGTCCACTGGTAACCGAAATAGAATTATCCACATCCTGTAGAATTATCCACATCCTATATTGCGTCAGAAAAGGTGTTAAGCCGTCCCAGTGTAGTGGACGGGTTTGCCTGCCAGACCCCCCCCGTAGATCCAGTGAACCACCCACCTTTGCCGCAGGTACCAGTCGCCCCAGAATCTGTACATAGGCGCGCCTGGCGGACCCCTGCAATTTTCCGGTCAACTCCAGGAGCCGTAGCGCAGGTATCAGCCGCCCGAGATGCCGGCCCTGCCCGACGCCCGTAGATCCGGATGAAGATTACGAGACGTGTGGACGCGAGAAGGACCTGGACGAGATCTGTGGGACGTGTGGACGAGGACGCCACCGAGTTTTGGCCTGGCCAGGACTACGAGAGGTCTAGAAGAATCTGAAGTCAAGGAGGACCTGTGCGACACTTTCGAGGACGTGTGGACATCAGGACGGACAGTTACAAACCCAGACCAGAGGATGAGGACAAAATGGACGAGCAGCCACGAAGATGCAACCCCGGACAACGCGCGAGAAACGAGACGACCAGCCGGTTAGGTCACCCTTGAGGCAAACCTAAGACGCCTCGAGGGCGAGGCGTTGAGTAGGTGGGCCGAGCAATGTACAGTGGAGCGATCATTTTAGCAGACGGAGCCATGGACCTCACCTCGCTCCCCCCCCCTTTCTTCCTGCACTGCTTGCTATCGCTCCTCCAGCTGGGAAAGGTCCCCCTACTTATACCGAGAATGACCTAGGCCTCAAGGGGAGTTCGTCGCCACCGAACCAGCGCGGTAAGGTCAGCTCCGCCCTCTCCCTCCGGGCAGCTGGCTGCGACCCGCGTACCGCCTTACCCATACTAGACATGTCTCGTGTTCTTATACTGCGTGGTGTCAACTCTCAGAAATAAAGAGTGAAGCCGTTAACAAGTATAACTACCCTCTGTTCACCATTGTACTAAGGATGATAGCCTTTTACACTCTCTCTCTCTATCTCTGTCTCTCTTTCTCTTTCTCTCTGTGTATCTCTCTGTCTTTGTCTCTCTTTCTCTCTCTCTCTCTCTCTCTCTCTCTCTCCTCTCTCTCTCTCTCTCCTCTCTCTTCTCCTCTCTCTCTCTCATCTCTTTTCTCTCTTGTCTTCTCTCTCTCTCTCTCTCTCTCTCCTCTCCTCTCTCTCTCTCCTCCTGCTCTCTCTCTCTCCTCTCCTTCTCCTCTCTCTCTCTCTCTCTCTTTCTCAATCTCTCTCTCTCTCTCTCCGTTTCTTTCTCTCTGTCTCTCTCTTTCTGTGACTATGTCTCTCTCTCTCTCTGACTCTCTCTCTCTATCTATCTATCTATCTATCTTATGTGTGTGTGTTTGTGTGTCTTTCTCTCTCTCTCTCTCACTCTGCCTCTCTCTCTCTATCTATCTATCTATCTATCTATCTGTCTCTCTCTCTCTCTCTCTCTCTCCCTCTCTCTCTCTCTCCTCTCTCTCTCTCTCTCTCTCTCTCTCTCTCTCTCTCTCTCTCTCTCTCTCTCTCTTTCTCTCTCTCTCTTTCTCGGTTTCTTTCTCTCTCTTTCTGCCTCCCTCTCTTTTTTCTCTCTCTCTCTTTCTCCCTGTCTGTCTGTGTCTTTTTCTCTCTATCTCTCTCTTTCTCTCTCTGTCTCTGTCTCTCTGTCTCCCTCTCTAACTCTGTCTGTGTCTTTCTCTCTGACTACATATCTTTTTGTCTATCTCTCCCTCTGTCTCTGTCTCTCTCTCTCTCTCTCTCTCTCTCTCTCTCTCTCTCTCTCTCTCTCTCTCTCTAATATTTTATGTCAGTTCTGTTTTCGAGTTTTATGGTACCTTTTTTATGACCATTTTTATGCCATGAATATTTGTATCTGCACTTTCTTGGACTTTTATTATTTTTATGTGTTATTTTTAAAACTGAAAGTAGATGCATTTTAATCTGCAGCGACCATTAATTGCTCCTGTAAAAAAAAATTGTATTTTGAATAATTCTGGAGAAAAAGTCTATATAAGGGGCCATTTTGAGTGAATAGATTGTGTCAAGTTGAACGTGTGTTTGTGCGCTCCTCCCCGTGGATCCTACAGTGACTTGCCGACGGAATGGAACGAGAAAGGTTGCATCTGAGCCTTATTCTTGCCAATGTTTGGAGAAGCTGTGCATGCTAATTAGTTTTAAATAAGAATACCTCAGACACCCCATTCTTCTCATGAGGGCTTGTAAGGGATTTTTATTTCACCTGTGTTTTTTGTTTATTTATTTTATTGAGTAAACAGGGCCCACTTACCCCGGCCCTTATGCCTTTTATCCCGCTTCACGGGGCATCGCCACTTTGACGGTGTGAAAAAAGGGCTCCGCCCAAGTGTGTCTGAAGTACTAAATACCTATGAAAGACTTTAATGAGGGATGTGTGATAATCGTATATCTATATATATTGTTTTTGCATGTGTATGTTTCAGATAAGTACCCCCTGTATTTGTTTCGTGCTCTTTAGAGGGTTTGTTGCATTCGTGCTGCATGAACTCTTTAACATTCATAATCATATACACATGCGTGTGTGTGTGTGTGTGCGTGTGTAAATATACATACATACATATATATATATATATATATATATATAAATATTATATTTTATATATAAAATATATATATATATATATATTAAATTTTATATACATATATATAAAGTATATATATATATATATTATATATATATATATATTATCTATATATGTGTATTATTAAAATTTTATATATATATTATATTGTTGTGTGTGTGTTTTTGTGTGTGTGATGTGTGTGTGTGTGTGTGTGTTTTGTGTGTGTGTGTGTTTTGTGTGTGTGTTTTGTGTGTGTGTGTGTTGTTGGTGTGTGGGGGTTGTTTTTTGGGGGTGGGTTGGTTTTGGTTAAAATTTTTAACGCAAAATTTAAAATCTTAATTTCCCCCCCCTCCTAAAAAAAAATTTTAAAAAAAGGGGAAAGGGAGGGAGGGGAAGGGAAAAAAAAAAAGGAGGGGGGGGGGAAAAAGAAGAGAAGGGGGGGGAAAGGAAAAGAAAAAGAAAGGGAAAAGAAAAAACGGGGGGGGGGGGGAAGGAAAAAAAAGGGGGGGGGGAGGGGGAAAAAAAGGGGGGGGGGGGGGGGGGGGGGAAAAAAAAGGGGGGGGGGGAAAAGGGGGTTGGGGGGGGGGGGGGGGGGGGAAAAAAAAAGGGGGGGGGGGGGGGGGGGGTTTTTTTTTTTTAAAAAAAAAAAAAAAAAAAAAAAGGGGGGGGGGGGGGGGGGGGGGGGGGGGGGGGGGGGGGGGGGGGGGGGGGAAAAAAAAAAAAAAAAAAAAAAAAAAAAAAAAAAAAAAAAAAAAGAGGGGGGGGGGGGGGGGGGGGGGGGGTTTTTTTTTTTAAAAATTAAGTTGAGGTTTGGGGGGGAAAAATTTAACATAAAAAACTTTTTCCTTTTTTTTAGATTTTTTTTTTTTAAATTTTATTTCCGTACATTTTTTCCGTTTTGTAAATTTCTTTGAATGCAAAATACCTTGAAAGTTTTTTGTGTTTCCTGTTTTTTCTTCTCCTTGAATCATCCGCCCGTAAATTCTCCTTTTTTCATCTCTCGTTCAAAACTTTTTTTTGGGAATAAAAGGGAAAAAAAGTAAAACCCCCTAGCCAACCGTATAAATTATTTAAAGCTTGTCTTCATCTATCTGGCAGATAATATGTTTACCTAGAATGATAAATGTGCAATTATTTCGCTTATGTACACATTTTCACCAGGAATCACCTCTAATTTTAAAACTGAAACAGAGAGAGAGGAAGACGACATAGATAATAGAGAATAATAGATAAGAGGAAGAGGAGAGAGAGAGAGAGAGAAAAAGAGGGGAAGAGGAGAAAAGAAAAGAGAGAGAGAGAGAGAGAGATAGAGAGAGAAAGGAAGAGAGAAAAAAAGAGAGACAAAGTTAGAAGATAAA
>NW_023654176.1:0-5000 GCF_015228065.2 Penaeus monodon
ATTTTTTTATTTTTTTATTTTTTAAAAAATATTATATATATATATAAATATATATATATATATATAAAATATATATTTTATATTTTTAATAAATATAATATATATATATATATATAATAAAATTTATTAAAAATTAATATATATATATATACTAATATATATAAAATATTTTATATAATATAAAATATATTATTATATATATATATATATATATATAATATAAAATATATTATATATATATATAATATATTTTGTTTGTGTGTGTGGTTTTTGCGTGTGTGTGTGTGAATTGTGTGTGTGTGTGAAAACCCAAACCACACACACCCCCCACAACACAAATATATATATATATAATATAATATATATATAAAATTTTATATATTATATATATATTATAAATATGTGTGGTGTGTGTGTGTGTGGGTGTGGGGTTTGTGTGTGTGGGGGTTTTGTGTTTGTGTGTGTGTGTGTGTGAGTGGTGGTGGTCGTGTGGTGTATGTATATATATAATATATAATATGTACATTATATTAGTAATATATATAATATATTATATATATAAAATTTTAATATATATTATATACAAAACCAAACAAAATTTACACATACACAACGCAAACACACCACAAAGACATATATATGTATATACATATATATATATATGTATTTTTAATAAATTAATATAATATATATATAATATAAATAATATCATATATATATAATATATAAATGTATTTAAAAAATTTTCATATTTAATAATAAATATATATATTAATAATATATTTTAATATAAAAAATACATATTTACAAAAACACACCACCACACCCCAACACAAACACACACAACAACACACCACAAACACACACATTTATATATATAATTTTATATAATATATATATAAATACATATTTTAAAATAAATATATATATATAATATATATATATATATATATATATAATAATAATAAATTTTAAAAATTAATATATATATAATATAAAAATTATAATATAATTATATATAATAAAATGTATATATAATATATATATATATATATATTATTAATTATAATAATATATATTAGTGCAAAAACACACACACACACACACACACACAACAAACACACACACACCACCACACCAACACACACACAAAAACCACAAACACACACACACTATATTATATATATATTATTTTATATATAATATATATTATAATAATATATATATTTGACAGATAGATAGTAGATGATAGAAGTAGATAGAATAGTATAGATATAGAATAGCTATATTTGTAATTTTTATATATATGTTGATATTATTATAATATAATACATATAATATATATATATATATTTTATAAAATTTTAAATATTTTAATATATTATATATATATGTTGTATATAATGATATTTATATATAAATAACACAACACACACACACACAGACAGGTGTGTGAGGTGGGTGTGTGTGTGTGTGTTGTGTGTGTTGTGGGTGTGTGTGTATGTTGCATATATATATATTATATATATATATATATATTATAAAATATATATATATATATATATATATATATGTAATATGATATATATATATATATATAATTATATAATATATATATATATATATATAAATACACAAAAACACCCCACACACACACACGTGTGTGTGTCGTGGTATTTTAACATATATATGTATACTTTAAATAAATAAATAAAAAATATATATATATAATATATATATATAAAATGTTTTATATGTATATATGTTTTTAAAAATATATATATATATGAATATACAACACAAACACACACACACAACACACACACACACACACACACACACACCAACACCAGACCACCAACCCCACACACCAAACACACACACAACAACACACCACCACACCACACACACACACCCACACACCCACACCACACACATACATTACACACACACATATATATTTATATTATAATAATATATAATATAATATGTATAATATTTATAATTATAAAATATATTATATTATATATATAATATATTTATTTATTTTTTATTTCCCATTACAACCTATATGCATTTTAAAATATATATATATATATATATATAAATATTATATATATATAATATATATATATAAATAATATATATATTTTCACACAACACACCACACCCCAACACACAATTAAATATATATATTTATATATATATATATATATATAATATATATATATATATAAATAAAATAAAATATATAATATTATATATATATATATATTAAAATATAATTATTATATATTTTGTGTGGTGTGTGGTGTATGTGGTGGTATATATATGATATAAAATAATATGTAAATATTTTTATAAATTAAAAAATATATATTTATATTTTAATATATATAATATATAAAATTATCTATTTTTTAATATATATATTATTTTTTTATTTATTTTACTTTAATAACTATATGTAACATTATATTTTAATAATATATATAATATTATAAAATATATATATATATATATTTTTATATAATAATATATATATATATTAGTATATATATATAAATATATAATATAATATATATATTATATAAATATATATATATAAAATTAAAATATTATAATATAAAAATTAAATATATGCATATATAAAATAAAAAATATTTTTAAATATAAAGGATATATATTATATATATATTTTATATATATATACTATATAAAATTAATATTTTAATATATATTATATATATATAATTTTTGGTTTGTGTGTGTTTGCGTATTGTACGTGTAACTGTTGTTTTGTGTGTGGGTTGTGTGTGGTGTGTGTGTGTTTTTTTGTGGTGTGTGTTTTGTTTTGTGTGTGTGTGTGTGTGTGTGTGTGTGTGTGTGTGTGGGTTTGTGTGGTGTATGTATTTTAAATAATTTATATGACAAATTATTATAAAATTTTTTAATAATTTAATATATATATATAAAATATATAATAGTAGTATGTTACACACGAAAACAAATTTAAAAAACACAAATAAACACACCACAAAGACATATATATGAATAAAAATTATAAAATATATATTATATAATATAATATTTATATATATATTATTATATAAAAATTAAAAATGTATATATAAATATGATATTCATATTTATTAAATTTTAATTATACAATATACAATGTATACACAAAACACACACACACACACACACACACAAACCCCACACAACCCCACCACACACAACACACACAAAATATAATAAAAAATATATATAAATAACAATTTAAACTTATAAATATAATATAATATTAATAAATATTAGTAATAATAATATATAAATATATATTATATAAATATTAAAATTAATAAAAAAAATAAAATATATATATATATATATTTTTATATTTTTTTTATTATAATATATATAAATATATATAATATATATATAAATATATAATATATATATATATAAACAATATACAGTTATAATATATATATATATATATATATATATATATATATATATATATATTATATATATATATCTAAATATTGTGAAAAAACACACACACACACACACACACACACACAACACCACACCACAGTACACACAACCAAACACACAAAACCACACACACACACACACACAACAAATAATATAAATTATTATATATATTATATATAAAATATAAATATTATATTATTTAGAACAAGATAGATAGATAGATAGATAGATAGATATAGATATAGATATAGATTAGTATTTTTGTATTATTTTATATAATGTATGATTTATATAATATATATTTATATATTATATATATTATATATATTTATAATATATATATTAAAATATATGAATTATATAAAATTACACAACACACACACACAGACAGGTGTGTGAGTTGGGGTGGGTGTTGGGGTGGTGTGTGGAGTAGCATAATATATATGATATAATATAATATATATAATATATATATATATAATATATATAATTTATTATCATATAGTTATATAAATAAATATATATATATATATATATATATATTTATATAATATAATATGATATATGTATATATATATGAAATTTTTTATATAATATTATATTTAATTAAAATTATATATTATATATATATATAATATTTATTTATACCAACACAACACGTGTGTGTGTCTGTGTGTTGTATACAAATATAGTAACATTAAAAAAAAAAAAATATTATATAAATAATATATATATATATTAATAATTTATATATATATTATATAATATAATATACAGTATATATAGGTATATAGGGGTATATTAATATATATAATAATAATATATATATATATAATATTTATATATATATATATGTAATATGCTTAACATACACAAAACCACACACACACACAACCACAAACACACACACCACACACACACACACACACACACACACACAACACAACACAACCACACAACACACAACAAACACAACACACACACCACACACACACACACAACACAAAAAAAAAAAATATATATATATAAAAATATATTATATAATATATATAAATATATAAAATTTTTTTTTTTTTCTAAAAATTATATTATATAATATATATATATATATATTTTTAAAAATTTATTTTTTTTAAATTAAAAATATAATAAAATATCATATAAAATATAAATAAAAAAAAATATAATATTATATAAAAAATATAATAAAATTTATAAAAAATAAATTTAAATATATATATATATATATATAAAATATATATATATAATATAAAAATTTTAAATAATTATATAATATAAATATATATATAAATAATATGATATTATTTATATTTATTATTTTAAACATATATATATATATATATATATATATATAAATATAATAATATTATATATATATATATATGCAATAGGTAGTAAGAGTAAAAAAAAATAAATAAAAAATAATATATATTATATTATATAAAAAAAAAATTTATATATATATTTATATATAA
>NW_023654176.1:15000-17500 GCF_015228065.2 Penaeus monodon
TATTACGTAATAGCGATATTAATTAAATTTAATGATATAATACATTATTATAAAAACGTTATTATTGTTTATTATTATTGTTATTAGTAATTTATGTAGTGTTATTAGTATCGTTGTAAAATATATATTAATAACTGCAATAATTGCATAATAATGATAATAATTCCAATGATTATGATAATGATGAGAATGATGATGATATACACAGAATTATTATAAGATATAATTAACAGTAATAACGATAATAATTAAAATAATGATTTATAAATAGGATTATAAATCGTTATAGTTGTTATTATTAGTGTTATTACTATTTTATTGTTGTTGTTATTAGTAATAATGATGATGATCATGATGATAATAATGATAACAATGATGATAATCATGATAATAATAATGGAAATAACAGGAATACTATTATTGTTGTTGTTTTTATTAGTATAGTTGCAAAAATATACATTAATAACTGCAGGCATTGCAATAATGATGATAATAATTGCAATAATGACGATAATGATGATGATAATGCTGATTATGATGATGATAACTGACAATAATGATGATACTTCAATGATAATAATGATGATAATAACAGGGATTGTGTCCATATATAATAAATACAGGTAAAAAATCCCCAAAGTCGAAAAAGGCGGCAAAATCTAGCGAAATATAGCCTTTTCAGAGTATACCTCAAAAAGACCGTTTTTTCGATTTCTATGATGATTTTGGCAATAATTAGGGTAATCATGATAATATTACCAGACTTGTATTAATCATGACAATAATGATGATAAAAGTGAGAATTAAGAGAATTTTTATAACTTTCATGATTATTAATATTATTATTATTATTATTATTATTATTATTATTATTATTATTATTACTACTACTACTACTACTACTACTACTACTACCACTACTATTATTATTATTATTATTAGCATCATTATCATTATTATTTTTTTTTTATTAGTATCATTACATAAGATATATTATAATTGTAATAATAACAATAATAAATATAATAATTATAATAATGATAATAAAGTCGTTATGGAGATTGTTATTGATATTAATTGTTATTATTATCATTATCATTATTTCTACTAGTAGCATAATTGCAAAATACTTATCATAGCAAATATTACAGTAATAACGATACTAATTAGAATAATGAGATGAATAATATTATAAAATCGTTATATTGTTATTATTATTGTATACTATTATTAATTGTTGTTGTTATTAGTATAGGTTTGCAAAAATATACATTAACAAACTGCAAAATTGGAATAATATGATAATAATTGCAATAATGATGATATAACTGCAGTAATGAGAATAATGATGATGATATTTTATGATATATGATGATAACGATATAATGATGATATCATGAAATCATCATGGTGTCTGTGTGTGGTTGTAGTCTTATATGCATCTGTATATATATATAGATATATATCTATATATATATATATATATATATATATATAATATTTATTTATTTATATTTATTATATAATATGATATTTATACTATATATAATATATGAATATATAAATAGATATATACATATATATCTATATGTATTATACATATGCCATATATATACATATGTAAATATATATACATATATATCTATATGTCTATATACATATGCATATATAATTAATATATATAGATATATTATTAATATACTATATATATATATATGTGTGTGTGTGTGTGTGTGTGTGTGTGTGTGTGTGTGTGTGTGTGTGTGTGTAAGTTGTGTTTTTGGGTATGTATGTGATAATTCTGTGTGCGTGTCCTGCTTATCTGTGCTTTGTGGGTATGTAATGTGTATAAATCTGTGTGCGTGTTTATATATATTAATAGTTATATGTAATATAGAATATATAATGATTTATTATCGGAGTCAACAAATTCAAAATCCGCCAGACACCACCAATAGAACAGCGATAGAGAGCTCAGGCGAATCATTGTCTTGTTATTAGGATTTGAAAATTACGGGAAATCGTGGGCGCTAGTGCTCGACCACCCTGGTGTGGAGACACGCGTCTCACCCATCAAAGGAACAGAAACCGCTCATAGCAAGAATTTATATGCAAAAAACGGCGCATTGAAGGGATCAATGGTGTATGCTCACCATCTGATAACCCGCACATGTCATTCCAACATATGGAAACCCGTGACTTTGCCGTAAGGAGTAGGTCTCGCCCACACCTTTCAGATGGGAAAGACAAGAGCCTGCCTGCCTCCTCAGTTTCTCTTGACGAGATTAATCTACCGAGAGCGACTGAACATGGCCCCGAGGGTAAGAGTTTAACAAACCCTTCGTCGGCGACTGCACATTCATGTTCATAGGCTGTTTAGTATTTAGTATGAATGAAAAACATTCTTTCAAAAACTCTCCTGAAAGCGTAATGAATAAGATTAGTATCTTAATAAAGAGAGAGACAGACAGAAGAAGAGAGAGAAAGCGACAATTATTTG
>NW_023654176.1:22539-27539 GCF_015228065.2 Penaeus monodon
TTATTGTATTATGTATCTGTTATTTATTCACTTACATTTTCATGATTGTATCATTATTTATTATATTTTTATCATTTGTGTGTATTTATTATTGGTAATTTTTTTTTTATTATTGATAATATTGTACTTATCATTTATTCATATCTTTGTTACTGAATTTCTCCTTTTTTTATGTATTTCTTTTTTACTACCGTAGATGTTATTTCATTGTTCATTATATATTTCTAGTTGTTTTTGCAATCAATTCTCAGATTATTGATTTTCGCTTCCCTTCCAGCTTATGTTTTAATCTTATTTTTATGCTTCTCAGAATTCTTCACTTTCTTTTTTTTCCTTTTTTTAAATTCTTACTTTTATCGTTTTCATGTATTGTTTTTTCTACAATTTATATATATATTATATATTATATATATATAATATATATATAATATATATATATTATATATATTATTCCACTTTCCTTTTTTTCTTATTTCAACTTATTTCTTTTCTTCTTTTTTTTGTCTCATTCTTCCCTTATTGCTTCGTCTTCTTTGGATCGCTTCTTCCCTTCTTCTGTTCCTTCCGAGTCTCCGGCTGCGCCCTCGAGCAGCGTCGTCGTTCCAGCCAATGGGAGAAGACTCCCGCTGGATGATCCAATGGCGGGCCTCCTTCCTCGTCGAGCCCCACTTCCCCCTCCTCCTTGGGAATGCCATTGGTCGAGCCTCTATGTGAGGGCGGAGCTTAGTGCCAGTTGGAGGTGTGGCTGAGGGAAGAGAGTCGCCGAGGGGGTAGAGCCTCGTGCTGTTGGGGTGCGGCAGCATGAGAAGGTGGGCGGGTCAGAGGCACACACACACACACACACACATGTTTATGAAAAAATATATACATATATGTACATATACATATATATATTAGTGTTGTATTATAGTATGATATATATATATATATATATATATATATATATATATATCATATATATATATAATTAATGAATACATTCATAACATACACTCACATATATATATAGAGAGAAGATAGATAGATTCGTAGATAAATAGATAGGTGGATATGTATTCATACATATGTATGTGTGTGTATATGTAAGTATATATATATATATATATATATATATATATATATATATATATAAATCCATTTATTTATTTATTTATTTATTTATATGTGCATGTGTTTCTGTGTGTATAAGTATGTATATTTGTATAATTTATATGTCCAGTTAGATAATTGGCTATCTACCTACCTTCCTACCTACATTTCTATCTACTTACCTACGTAACTACCTACCTAGTTATCTAGTCAGCCTTCTTACCGGCCCATCTATCTATTTGTGTATCTACCTGCTTAGTATCTTGGTTAGGTTAAGTCACGTTAGATTTCATTGCGTTTTGTTATATTACGTTAGGATAGGTTTGAATAAGTTAAATTTGGTTAGGTTACGTTTCGTTAGGTACAGTTAGGTTAGGTTGGGTTAGTTTTATATAAGTTAGGTAGGTTGGCCTTGGTTAGGTTAGATGACGTTTAGGTGGGATAGATTATGTTATTTTATGTTAGCATAGGTTTAGTTGGTTTAGGATACGTTAGGTTAGTTAAGGTTATATTAAGTTTAGTTCGGTTAGATTTGGTTACGCTAGGTTAGGTTTAGTTATCTTCGGCTGTATTAGATTAGAATAGGTTTAGCTATTTTGTCCTGTTATGTTATATTAGATTAGGTTTATTTATGTTATGTTCCGTTATATAGTTTAGGGATAGTTAGGTTAGGTTTCGTTAAGTTGATTTATTTAAATTAGAGAAGGTTTAGTTACGTTATGTTGTGTTATGTTAGATTAGGTTTCGTTATGTTAGATTAGATTGAGCTAATCATACACATGATCCTTCAATGCGCCGTTTGCATATAAATTCTTGCTATGACGGTTTCGGTTTCTTTGACTGGGTGATGAGCGTGTCTGCCACACAAGGGGTGTCGAGCACTAGCGCCACGATTTCCCCTAATTTTCAATATCCTCAAAGACAAATGACTCGCCTGAGCTCTCTATCGCTGTTCTATTGGTGGTGTCTGATGGATTTTGATTTGTTACTTCCGATAAAAATATATATTATATATACATATAAATATCTATATGTATAAACAACACACAGATTTATACACATACATAACACAAGCACATATAAGCACACACGCACACAGTTTTATACACATACATACCCACAAACCACACACACACACACACACACACACACACACACACACACACAACACACACACACAACACACATATTTATAATTATTTATATATATATATATAATATTATTATATATATATAAATATATATATATATATATTAATATTATATATATATAAGTATGTATGTATATATACATATAGATATATATATGTATATATATTTACATATGTATACTATATGCATATATTATATATATATCTATATATATATTTATATATTCATATATATATGTATATATACATATATATATATAATAAATAAATATCTATATACATATATATACATATACATATAAGCACACACACACATATACACATGATTATTATCATGATTATCATCATTATTATCGTTATCATCATCATTATCATAAATATCATCATCATTATCGTCATTACTGCAGTTATTATCATCATTATTGCAATTATTATCATTATTATTCCAATTATTGCAGTTATAATGTATATTTTTGCAACTATACTAATAACAACAACAATAATAATAGTAATAACAATAATAATAACAATAATAACGATTTTATAATCATTATTTATATCATTATTTTAATTAGTATCGTTATTACTGTAATTATTACTGCCATGATAATTATTTTTGCAATTATGCTACTAGTAAAAATAATGATAATGATAATAATAACAATAATATCAATAACAATATTATAACGACTATTATTATCATTATTATAATTATTATATTTATTATTGTTATTATTACAGTTATAATATATCTTATGGTAATAATACTACTAATAAAAAAATAATAATGATAATGATGATAATAATAATAATAATAATAGTAGTGGTAGTAGTAGTAGTAGTAGAAGTAATAATAATAATATAATATATAATAATAATAATGATAATATAATAAAATAATAATAGATAATAACATAATAATAATAATATAATGATAAAATAATTAATATATATTAATATATTAATAATCATCAAAGTTATAAAAATTCTCTTAATTCTAACTTTTATCATCATTATTGTCATGATTAATACAGTCTGGTATTATTATATTATTACCCTAATTATTGCCAAAATCATCATGAATCAAAAAAACGTCATTTTTGAGTATACTCTGCAAAAGTTTATATTTCACTAGATTTTGCCGCTTTTTCGACTTTTGGGCATTTTTTTTTACCTTTATTTATTATATATGGACACAATCCCTGTTATTATCATCATTATTATCATGATTATCATCATTATTGTCGTTATCATCATCATAATCATCATTATCATCATCATTATCGTCATTATTATCGTTTTATCATCATTATCATCATTATACTAATAACAACAACAATAAAATAGTAATAACAATAATAATAACAATATAACGACTTTATAATCATTATTTATATCATTATTTTCATTAATACTCGTAATTACTGTAATTATTACTCTTATAATAATTCTGATGTATATCATCATCATTATCATCATTATCATCATCATTGGAATTATTATCATTATTATTGCAATTATTGCAGTTATAATATATATTTTTACAACTATACTAATAACAACTACAGTAATAATAGTAATAACAATAATAATAACAATAATAACGTTTTATAATATTTAATTATATCACTTTTTAATTAATATCGCTATTACTGTAATTATTAGTTATAATAATTATTTTTCAATTATTCTACCAGTAAAAATGATAACATGATAATAATAACAATAATATATTAATAACAATATTATAACGATTATTATTATTATATCATACCTATTATATTATTATTATTATTATTGTTATTATTACAGTTATAATATATATTTTTTGGCAATAATACTAAAAATTAAAGTAATAATAATAATAATAATAAAAATAAATAAATAAATAGTAACAATAATAATAATAATAGTAGTAATAATAATAATAATAATAATAATAATAATATTATTATTATTAATATTATATAATAGTAATAATATTAATAATCATCATATGTTATCCAAATTCTCTTTATTATTACTTTTATCATCATTATTGTCATGATCAATAGAATTCTGTAGTTATTATCATTATTACCCTAATATGCCAAAATCATCAAATGAATGGAAAAAACGTCATTTTGGAGTTTACTCTCAAAAGGCTATATTTCGCTAGATTTTCTGCTTTTTCGACTTTGGGATTTTTTTTCTTTTACCTTTTTTATTAAATATGGACACAATTCCTGTTATTATCATCATTATTATCATGATTATCATCATTATTATCTTTATAATCATTATTACATCATTACCATCATCATTATTGCAATTATTATCATCATTATTGCAATTATTATCATTATTATTGCAATTATTGCAGTTATAATATATTTTTACAACTATACTAATAACAACTACAATAATAATAGTAATAACAATAATAATATTAATAACATTATTATAACGATTATTATTATTATTATTATACATATTATTATTATTATTGTTATTATTACAGTTATATATATTTTTGGATATAATACTAATAATTAAAGTAATAAATATAATAATGGTAATAATACTAATAATAATAATAATTAATATAATAATAATAATAATTATAATAATAATAATAATAATAATAATGATCATAATAATGATATAGTATTAATATTATTAATCATCAAATGTTATCCAAAATATATTATTATTATTATATCATTTCGCTAGATTTACCACATTTCGCTAGATTTACCACTTTTCGACTTTTGGGATTAT
>NW_023654177.1:0-4682 GCF_015228065.2 Penaeus monodon
GAGTTCTGCGATCACCTAAAGAAACTGCACACAAAATTTATTGTAGACCAAAGTTCTGATTTAAAGTTTGTGTCTTCGATTTCTAATCTATCCCACAAGTGGAGCAAAGCTTTAGACAAAACCCCCATAACAGAGGTAATAATAGCACTGGATATCGCCAGAGCATTCGGTCTGTGTGGCACAAAGGTGCTGGCTAAGCTGAAATATTTCGGCATAGACGGGGCTCTCCTAAAAACTTCTAAAGAGCTGTCTAAAAAACCGAAGCCTGGTGGTTACTGTGCTGGCCAAGAATCTAAAAAAGTCCATCCGTGCAGGTGTTCCTCAAGGAAGTATTCTTGGACCAGTTCTCTGGAATTTATACGTAAATAACCTCTTTGACGCAGTACCCGGGACAGTTGCATATGCAGATGATATAAGAGACCGAATGATAGAAAGAGAATGTTTAGCTAATATGTATCCTATCTCATGAAGTTCTTGAAAGATATAAGTAAAACTTTCTTTGAACGTCTGATAATTATAAAGCAAAAAAGAGAGTAAACAAGCAAATTTATATTCGATTTAATCCCATTTGTTACAATGGTTATATTATATATGGAATGGCTGGGGTCACCATCCACTGTGGGCGTGGATTTCAACGCAAGTCAGCAGGAGAGGAGAGGAAAGGAGAGAGGAGAAAAGGGAGAGCAAGACAGCATGAACTTTATTTTTTTGTTTTTGCAAACAAACTTCTTCCTTCTCTCAAGGTTATCAAAAGGCGTATCTTTACTTATATATATTTTCATATTATTTCTCACATATCATTTTTGTTCACATTTGTTCTCAAGACAAGAAACTATTAAATATGCAGCTAGTGAGATGCTGGAGCGGTGGCGTGCGAGGCGAACCCGGCGCCTCACCCTCCCGCCCAAATGCAGGAAAGACTGACGCAGACAATTTCACGTCATGGTAAGAGATTATGGGTTATTCACAAACTTATTTTAGGGATTACGGATGCACATTTTTCCTGCATTTTCAGAAGAGTATACACTCTGCTTTTGACATCGTACTTTTATGAACATTTATTCATGATACATGATGCTCCTAAACAAGGAAAATATAATATCTTCTATCACGATCAAAATGACATGTATGTACTGAAGCAGAAATATACAGGTGGACATATAGCGCATAGATATTGTCAAGAGTGGTGGAGAGATACATAAAATAATATGTAAAGGTATGCATGTAGGAGGTACAGTACATAGTAGTGGAGGTATGGGTATGGAGGAGAGATGTAGAGATATATAGATATGAGATATAGTAGATAGAGAGAGATAGAGATAATAGAGAGGATAGTGATACAGAAGAGACACAGACAACAACATAGATATATATGATATAGATATATAGTAATATATACTATATAACAGACAGACATACACACATACATACATACATACGCACACACAAACAAGTCATATAAATACAAAATAGTATAAAAATATAATATAAAAATATTTTAATTATTATAATTTTTTTAATTTTTAAATATTTTAAATAAAAAATATATATAAAAAAATAAAAAAAAATAAATAATTATAATAATATATAATATATTATATTATATATAAATTTATATTAAAAATATAATATATAAAAATTTTATATTTAATATTAATATATATAATTATATATATATATAATATTATAATATTATATATAGATAAAATTTTATATTATATATATTTAATATATTTATTTAATTTTTTTTATTATCCAATCATTTATATAATTCTTATATTTATATATATTAAAAAAATTTTTAAAAATTTTTTTTTTATATATTTTATATAATATATAATAAATAGTATTTTATAATACTATATCTTATATTATATTATATATATATTATTATATTTTATCTATTATAATATATTATATATTTATAATATATATTCTTTTTTAATATATATATATATAATTTAATATATTATAATTTATTATATATAATTAATATTTTAAAATATATATTAAATTATATATTTTTATTTATATTTTATATATATAATATAATTTATTTTATTTTTTTTATTTTTTATTTATTTTTAATATTTTTTTATTTTAAAATGAGTTTGTATTAAAAAAAAAAATGAAGAAGTAATTGATTATTATTTAATATAAAATTATAATTATATATATATATATTATTATATATGTGTTTGTGGGCTTTATGTTGTATTGTGATTTTGTTGTTTATGTATATATAATATTATAATTTTAAAATATATATGTATGTATGAGGTATTAGGGATATAATATATTAAAATATAATTCTATAAATAAATTTTAATATATAATATATATATTAATCATACATACATACATACATACATACATATGTATGTAATACATAATCAAATTTACAAAATTATTTAATGTATAATACACCACTCTTGACTAATATGCGCATTTGTCCCCCTGTAAATTTATGATTCAGTACATACTGTCATTTTGATGTGATAAAAGATATTTATTTTCCTTTGTTAGGAGCATCAGTATCATGAAAAAATGTTCATAAAAGTACGATGCAAAAAGCAGAGTGAAAATTCTCTGAAAAATGCAGGAAAAAAAGGCATCCGTATCCCTAAAATAAGTTTTTGAATAACCCCTAAACTCTTACCCTGAGTGAAATTTCTGCGTGTTTTCCCGCATTTGGGCGGGGGGTGAGGCGCCGGGGTTTGCCTCGCACGCACCGCCCAGCATCTCACTACTGCATATTAAATAGTTTTTGTCTGAGAACAAAAGTGAACAAAAAAAAGATATGTGGAAATAAAATGAAAAATATAAAGTAAAGATACGCCTTTTTAAACCTTTAAGAAAGGAAAAAGTTTGTTTGCAAAAACAAAAAATAAAATTCATGCTGCATTTTCTCCCCTTTCTCCCTCTCCTTTCCCTCCCCTCCTGCGACTTGGTTGAAATCCCACCCCACAGGGATGGGGACCCCCGCCCCTTCCATATATAATAAACCTTGAACAAGGGTTTTAAACGAATATAAATTTTTCTTTTTTACTCTCTTTTTTGTTTATAATTATCAGACGTTCAAAAAAAAAGTTTTTTCATTTTTCTTTCAAGAATTCATGAGATAGGAACTATTTGCTAAACATTTTTCTTTTATTATTCGGTCTTTATATATCTGCATATGCCAAACTGTCCCCGGGGACTGCGTCAAAGAGGTTATTTACTATAAATTCCCGAGAACGGTCCAAAAATATTCCTTTAGGAACCCCCCACGGTGGGGCATTTTATAGATTCTTGGGCCCGCACGTAAAACCCCCAGGCTTTGGGTTTTTTGACGCTCTTTTGAAGTTTTTGGAGAGCCCCGTCAGCCGAAAAATTTCAGCTTAGCCGCAGACCCTTGTGCCACACAGAGGGAAGCTCTGGCTTTCCCCTGCTATTTTACCCCTGTTATTGGGGGGTTTTTTCTAAAGCTTTTCTCCCTTGTGGGTAAAATTAGAAGACAGAAACACAAGACTTATAAAAACAGAACTTTGGGTTTTCAAAACCGTTGTGGCAGATGTTTTTTAAGGTGATCTGCCAGAACTCTTTCCATACCCTTTTTTACTTTGCAAATTGCTGGGTTTTAGGTCTTTTCCTCATTTCGGCCCCTTTTTTAGGACTGGGGTTTTTAACGTCGGGGCCCCTTCCCTGAGGAAGGCCACATGGGATGCGTCAAGCAATCAGTGAAAAGGTAAGTAAAAAGGGCAGCAATTTTTTCAACGCTTTTGAAGAAAAGGGTTTTTATTTCATCAGCCCGAATTTTGATGATTCCCGAGCTTTTTAAAACAGTTTTATGGACACTGTCTGTGTAGTGAAAAAATAGGCACTTCGTTTTGGTTTATCGGGTTCATTTTGCTAGCAAAAAGAATTTTGAAAAACTCAAGATTATCTGAATGATGACTTTTGTGATGTTCCACCCCGGCTGGGGTGAAGTAAAGTTTGTGATGTAGTTTCCCTTTCCCTTTTGATTTAACCAGGCGCTGTGTCAGCCTTTTCCTACAGGCATTTTGTGAAGTTGGATTTCCTCCCCGATCTGTTAATTTTTAAACCCTTAAAACCCGGATTTTTCTTCAGCAGCTGTTTGCACTGAAACCGAACCCAAGGGAAATAAGGTTTCTCAGCAGTACCAAAAAGGGCCCCTTTTTTTTGACAGTGATTGTGTAAGGTAAAAAGGTCATCAATGCCCCCAAAGGAAAATCCCAAACTGTTGTTTGACGTCTTGTTGAGTGAAAACTAATTGTGTTTTTATTGCCATTTGTTTTTGTGTATAGCTGTTTTTTACATTTTGGGGAAATTTTTTAATTTCGCGTGGTCAGTGTGTTTCAAACCCTAATTCACGACCCCCAGGCCGGTGAAATTTTTGAGTGCAGGGTTTAGTGAAGATCCGCTGGAATGCGTTTCCCCCCTAGTAGCCCTTTTTTAAAAAACCCCCCGAATAAGGGGTTGATTCAGGGCATTGCAATTTTTTTGTGTAACATTTTGTGTGGCGGGAGCTATCTATGTTTTTAAAAAACTGATAGGTTTTTCCATTCCAGCGAGGTCTTACTTTAAAATAAGCAAATTTTTTTGGTTTTTTAATTTCTTTCGGGGAAAACCCCCCCCCAAATTTTTAAAAAAAAGGGTTTAAAACTGGGTGGAAAATTGAG
>NW_023654178.1:0-4682 GCF_015228065.2 Penaeus monodon
GGAAAAGAAAAAGGGGGGGGGGCCCTTTTAAATCAATAGATAAAAAAATTAAAAAAAAAGAAAATCAACGTTTTAATTTTATATCCTAAAAATTTTTCTACCCCAAACAAAAAAAGCAGTCGGAGGGGGAAATATTTCCCATAAAATAAAAATAAGAGAAAAAAAAAAAAGTTACATTGTTTGTTTTTTAAGAAAACCCTTAGATTTTTGGCCCCACTAAAGTTTTTTGTGTCCAAAAAAGCATTAGAAAACTCTATTAGAAGTGGGAAGGGGTTTCCTTTTGAAGGGGAATATTTATTTCAGACCATTTTTTTAATTTTCTGATTCCATAATGTAAAAAAATTAAAATCGAGAAAAATTTTTCTTTCCTTAACCTTATAGTCTCTCAACATCCCCCATTTTCCACAAATTAGTTGCATTGCATGGTTTTTTGGTTTTTTGAAAACCTTTTGTTTTTGGTAAAATTTTCCAAAAAATTTTCGGGGTACATTTTCATGATATTTAATTTGGGCATAATCATCTTTATTATTTCAAAACTTTGCTTTTCCCTAAATCGTGTTTGGTCGTCAATTATTCTCTTTTGAAAAACTTCTAGTACCCCTCAAATCAAATATTATTTACATCTTATTAAAAATTTTGGCCACATCCGGTTGTTTTATAAATGCCAGCATCAATAGTATCAAACTTTTTTTCGACTTTCAAATAGCAGGTTAGTTTGTTTGCATGTTTCCCTAACAGGGGTTTTTCAAAGGGGCCAAAAAGAAAGGGGAGCTAAATTAAAAGACTTCGAAAACTTTCTCTGAAACTTCGAAAACAACTTTTTGTTATTTTTGAAAAAATTTAAAACTTTTCAAATTTTCAATTTTTAGCCCCTTTTATTAATTTTTATTTGTTTTTTTTTCTTGTGATACCCTAATCTCTTAAAATTTGGGGGTAAGATTTTTTTTTTTTTTGGGTTTAGGACAAATATTTAAACCCCTTTTATATTGTTGTTGATTTTAGAAAAAAAAAATAAAAAAATCATTTAGCAATTACTAATTTGATATAAATTTTAGATTTCAAAATTAACAATGGGGCAAAAACAATGTAAATTTTCTAGATTTTTTTTTTTTTTTTTTTTTTTTTTTTTTTTATTGAATAAAAATCCCCCCCCCGATCATATGACGAAAAAAAAATTTTTCAGATTTTATGGTTAATTTCAATTTAAACATGAACTTGAATGAATTTTTAATTTTTCATCATGTAAAAAAAATTAAAAGCTTTGTAAATGCTTTTTTAAAAAAAAACATAAGAACTTTAGATTGCCCCTATGATATTTGTAAATTTTTTTAAACCTTTTTTCAAAACTTCTAAATTCGCAAATTAAAGTAGCTTTTCCCTATTCTCAAAGGTAAAGGTATGATTACCTCTGCCCTTTTTCCAAAAAACCATCTAGGGAACAAAGTAAACGTTTTTTTTTTTCAAAGGTCATGCAGAAACAGATGCTTTACTCATACTTCTATTTTTTTTTCAAATTCGATGGGGGAAAAAAAAAACTTTTGGCCCTTTTTGGGGAATGTTTCTTGGCCCTACAAGAAAAATGCGTCCATTTTCGCCATTCCCGCTAAACAAACCAAGTGGTCAAACTTTTTTTTTTACGTTTTGCACTTCGAAATATTTTTGCAACTTTTTAAATGGCATTTACGCGATAACGTCCAAAAAATCGAGAAATGCTCCTTAATGCTTTCCTATCAAAATAAAAAAGTTAATGGAGGCAAAAACCTTTTTACTGATAAAAGATAATATACTCGCCTCGGTGTACATTTCTCCTTAAAATGCCCATTTGAATTTACATCTAGAGTATAAGAAAAATTGTAAATCAAAGTTGTATTTTCGTTGTGTTTTTTTGTAAGGGAAAAATTTTAAGGAACCAACTTTTTTCTTTTATTCCACAAAAAAAACTAGAAAAAAAGGGGCCCCGTGTTGCTATCAACTTATTTTTCCCTTAACTATATTTTTATATTCTTTTTATAAGTACAAAAAAAAAAAAAAAAACTTAAGAAAGAACGCCCCACTGACCCTTTTTGTCCAAAAAAAATTGAAATAACAATTTTTTCTTTTAGGCCCTACCCAAAAATTCCACCCTAATATATCGCTTTTTTTTATATCAATATTAATATTTTATGTATTGGAAAAAATATGCTGGAATCTTTCGTCAGTTGGTTTAGATTTGTTTGATATTGAAATTTAAAAACCCATTTAGGAATTATATCAATTCATTGAATAATAAACGGATATATATTTATCCCCATTATTTTAAAACTTCAAAAATTTTTAAAATATCAAAAAATTTTCCAATTTTGAAAATATTCATTTAAAAGTCCTTAAACAAACTATTTTTACTCTTACATCTTTTTTAAATTGATGAAATTTTACAAAACTTACCCCTGCTGCAGGCTTTTCATAAAAACCGGATAAAAAAAATTATTTTTTCTAATGAAAATATTTTTAAAAAAATATTTATTTGGGTTTAAAAAAAAAATTTTTTTAAACCTTATGTGGAAAAAAAAGTTTTAAAAAGAGATAATAAAAATACATACTTCCTTAGCAAGGTTCCATTAACATAATTGGGGGTCAGTCCTGGTTCAAAAAAACATTCCCAGATCTTTTAAAAAACTTAATGGAAATTTCATAAAACATTTTCGAAGGGAAAATTGGGAATGGGATTCTGGGCCTACAAAAAGTTTTCGACCAGGATTTAGATATATTATGCTAAACAACGAATGACTAAAAACCAAAAACAAAGGCTTTTTTTATACAATTTCTTTTAAAATATTTTGGGCCCCAATTGATAAAAAAGGCCTTATGTTTTTCAAAAGATCATTAAAGGCCTTGGGAAGTAAAAAAAAAATAAAAACTAAACCCGTAACATTAAAAAGATTTATTTTTTAAAGCGGCACGAACCAAAGGTACTTAACAACTTTATTTCTATTTTGTTTAAAACAAAATTAATTGATGATTTTAAATAAAAAACCCCCCTTTGACAAGATCTTTTTGTGGCCCATACGGCCCATCCACCCCACAACTATTTTTAAAAAAAGCCTAAATGGCAAACCCTTATTTTGGGTTTAGCACCCGGGATAAACTAAAGGGCTGGAGGGGGATTGTAGGAAGTTTGAAACATTCTCAAAAAACAATTACCGTATCACATGGTGGGTAAAATCCAAAAACCCGGGTTTTGTCATTGGAAGTCCCCCGGGAGTGTATTGGCCCTTATTTCCTTTACTATGTGAATTTAAAGCCAAAAAGGATTCATGCAAATGCTACTTTAATGGGGAAAATTGCTAAATAAGCAAAATTGTAAACAATTTACGTCCAAATTTTTTTTCTAAACATCTCAAAATCTCCTATAAAACCCCCAAAATAAATCCGAATTGTAGGGAAAATTTTTTTATTTCAACTTGCCAGCTTATAAATTAAAATTTTTCAAAACTTTTGAAAGGGGTCAATTTATAATTTATTTTTGGGTTTTCCGAAACCCTTTTCCCTTCAGTTTTGCCTAAAAACCTTTTTACCCCTTAAAGGGCACCTTAAGGCAAAGGGAATATTGGGGCCCCAAAAGTTTTAACCCGGGGAACCAAAACCCCTTGATAATTTATATCTAGGTTTTGGTGCTATTCCAAAAAGGGCTTTTATAAAAAAAGTCAGTTTTTTATATTGAAACATAAATTTAAATTGGGAAATTTTTATGAATTACAAAAAAAGCTGCCAAAGGACCAAAAGTAAAAAACGTTTTTAAACTTTACCCGGGCCCCGTCAAATGAGCTAGCCCCTTTTTTTTTTTTTTTTTAGGTAAAATTGATTGGGAAGTATTTTTAAAAATTTTGGTGTTTAATTTTTTTTTTAAAAAAATGCAATTAAAACACAAAAAAGCAGTGTAAAATACGTTTTATAAAAAAAGGTTTTTCTTTTCTTTTAAATTTCTGAAAAATTTTAAAGGTAGAAATTCCCCCGTATTTTTTGATGTTTGGGGATAAAAAAGTAATAACGTGAATTTTAAATATTTAAAAAGAAAAAAAATTTAAAAAAAGAAAAAAAAGTAATTCTCAAAAATAATAAAAAAAAACCCATTTTCGTATTAAGGAATATAAGAAAAGTTGTGTTAATTCCTGTTCAAAAATTTTAATTTCGATCACAAAATGGGTGCGGGGGCTGTGGCTTTTTAAAACCCCCTGGGGCATATATGATTATATAGGTTTAAATATTTTAAAAATTCACTCTTATAAATCTCAAATTCAAACAAAACCACCAACTCAAAATTTTTTGTCAATATTGTTTTTATTTACTTTTTTTTGAAGGGAGACCTTTTAAAAAAATCAAACCCTAGATTGATATTGGTTTAAAGGGTTTTGGGTACCCAGGGGTGCAAATTTATGTCGCCCAATATTTACTTTTTTCTTATGGTACCTTAAAGGGGAAAAAAATTTTTTAAGCAAAATCTAATTTTTTAAAGGATTAGGAGACAATAACTCCAATTTGAAACCTTTCAAAAAAATTTTAAGAGTTTTTTTAAAATTAAAAAAAAAGATCGTCGGCCCCCTTGTAAAATTTGCCCCAATCCTGAAATTTAGGTTCAAGGTTTGGTTAGAAGAAGCTTATAGTTTTGCGAAAAGGGAAGAAATTTTTTGGAAAACCTTTGTTTT
>NW_023654179.1:2500-4681 GCF_015228065.2 Penaeus monodon
ATTATATATATATCTATATATTTATATAATATATATATCCATACTTCCATATACTGTATAACATGTGTTCATTGTGAGAAATGTAGAAAAGCTATGAATGAAATGATAGCTTCCACAGTACAGAGATGAGATATTCATTCATTTATTTATGTGTACATACATATATCTGTGTATATGTATATATAATATTTACCTGTATGTACATATACAAATATATATATATATATATATATATATATATATATATATATATATATATATATATATATATATATATATATATATATATACACATACATATATCCATACTTCCATATACTGTATACAAACGTGAACAGTGTTTATTGTGAAGAAATGTAGAAAAGCTATGAATGAAGGGTAGAATTCCACAGTACAATTGATGAAGATATTCATTTCATCCATACCTTTCTAATATATAACGGTTGTACATATACATGCATCTATACTATCAGTTCATATGTTACTATTTATCATGTAATATGTAGTACTTCTCTCCACTCCCCTTTTTTTCTTTTAGCACTTTCCCCAAGCCCTCATTCCTAAAAACCTCGTCTAAAGTCACCCGATCCCTTTAAAAACCATGAAAAACTGTTTCCCAAAAAATCGCGACTTGGCCAGCTCGCCCGGGGCCCCCCCCTCGGCGCCACTGCTGCCGCGCGCTTTGTTAGTTGCGGAAAGTTTGCCTTTCCAATTCCCTTTGGGAATTGCAAGAAAAAAAGGGAACCCCTCAGGGCGATGGGAAGCCGCTGAAACAAAGATCAATCTATTTCTTTCCCGCCCCCAGAAAATTTAATTTCGCAAATTTTTGTTGGTCGCTTGTTGTTTTTATTCATATAAACTGTAGTTTCTTTTTTAAGGCACTAACAAACAGCACCCCTGCACAAATTATATAATATATATATATATATATATATTTTAAAATTATATATATAATTATTAAATTTTTTTAATACATTATATATATTATTATATTTTATATATATATATAATTACATATTTTATTATATATATATATATTTATATATATAATCATTTATATATAATATAAAAAAATTAATATATGTATGTGTGTGTGTGTGTGTGTGTGTGTGTGTGTGTAAATGTGTATGCATACAACAAACCATACACCACAAAATATATATATTATATTATATTATAATATATATATTATATATTATATTATATAAATTATATGATATATCAAAAATATATACTTATATAAATATATATAATATATATTATATAATATATAAAAATATAAAATAATATGTAATATACTATAATATCAATTTTTTAAAATATTATAAATATTATTATATTTATAATATAATATATATCCCACCACACACACACCACCCCCACACCCAAAAGACCCCACACGGAAACCCCCCACACAACACACGCACACACACATACCTATTATATATCAAAACTAAATTTTAAAATATATTATTTAATATTTATTAATTATTTTATCTATAATAATTTATTATATAATTTTAATTATATATATAAATATATATTAAAAATATATTATATAAAAAAATATTATTATTAATTATATATATATTATAATATATATTATATATTCACATATATTTTGTATGTGTGTGTGTGTGTGTGTGTGGTTTTCTGTACATATATGTTGTATATATAATAATATTTTATATAAAAATAATAATATAATTTTAAATAATAACACCACCCAACCACACCACAACACCACACACACCCCATATTATATATTAATATTATATAAAATTTTATATATATATATATTTTTATAATTATATATATATGTATATTTATATTATTTTATATTATATAATATATAATTTTAATTAAAAAAATATATAATTAATATCTATTTATATATATATATAATACTGTTATAATTTTTATTTATAATATTTTATATAAATATTTAATATATATTTTATTATATATAATATATATATATTTTTTTAATATTTTTTATTTAATTATATTTATTGTGTGTGGTGTGTTTTGTGTGTTTTGCAACATAAACATAATAAAATTTTAATTATATAATATATATATATATAAATATTAAAATAAAAATATATATATTATAATATATTTATATATATATATATTCATATAATATATATATAATTTTAAAAATATATAATATAATAA
>NW_023654182.1:0-4679 GCF_015228065.2 Penaeus monodon
AAAAAAAACCCCCAAAAAAAAAAAAAAAAAAAAAAAAAATTATATATATATATATATATATTATAATAATATAAAATTATATATAATATATATATAATTATATATAAAAAAAAAAAAAAACCCAACAAAAACACACAACACATAAATATATATATATATTATATATATATTTTATATATATATATATATATATATATATATATATATTATATAAATATTATATCAAAAACTTATCGTTGTTTGTACGTGTACACGTATTTAACCCGTTTTCTGTGTTTTATTATACGTAAAAAATTTCCTAAATCTTACCCCCTAGTAAAAACACGAAGGGAAAATTTGCTTATATACTTTCACACTACAAAATACACTAAAACTCGGGATGAACTATAGGAAAGTCCCCTTTTAAAAAGAAAGGTCCCACGTTCTCTTGGCATTTTAACTGTATTTTTTTACGGTTATTTTCAAACCCGAAGCGGGTTATGGTACGTTCTTTTTAAACCTATAACTACAACTCTTTTTCTTTTTTTCCACAAACAGAGTTTATTAACCCCCGACGGTGTGAATTTGGGTTTTGTCTAATTGATTTTTTCCTGATTATGTTTTATAAAAATGTGGGGGAAAAAAAGGACACGCCGTAACGTTCGGGAACAGTAATGCCATTTCACTGAGCGGAAATGGGGCTTAAGGGGATAGCAAAAGGGAGATCTGACTCTTTCCGGCCACCACACACACAACCCCACACACCACACACACACAACACACACACACACACACACACACCCCCAAAAACATGTTGATATATAAATGAATGCACCACCACACACACACACATACCCACACCACAAAATGCATATTTAAAATACCAAAAAATTAAAGCGACCCCAAAAGGTAGGAAGCGACAGAGAAAATGATAGATAACAATACCGTATAAAAGAGGGAAGGAAGAAAATTAACAGTGTCATTGCATTTCATTTTTACGTATAATGTGTGCGTATATTTGTTTAATCAAGGAAACTCTTAACCTTCCCCTAAAAAAATATAAATTTTTATTATAAAAATATATATATATATATATATAATAATATTTCTATATTATTTTATATATAATTTTATAATATATAATTATATATAATTTTAAATTATATATTATATAATTATAAAATATTATATTTTTATAAAGAACAAAGCGCCAAAAGTGCTCGTAGAAAAATCTTGATTTCATTTCTCCTTTTGTTTATACCATCTGAAAAACCTTTTTCCTTTTTGTCGGGAAAAGCCCCCACCAACCCCCCATTTTTTCTTTCAACCCCCTTTTATTTTTTTTCTTTTCCTTTTATTTTTTTTTTGATGATTTTTGTTTTGATGTTTTTTGTTTGGGTGTTTGTGTGTGTATTTTTTGTTTTTGTGTTTTTTTTTTATGTTTTTTTTGTGTGGGTGTAGTTTTGTTTTGTGTGGGGGTATTTTTGTGTTTGTTTTTTGGGTGTATGTTTTGTTTTGTTGGGGTGTATTTTTTGTTTTTGTGTGTGGGTGTATATTTGTGTTTGTGTGTTTCGTTTGGTGTGTAGTTTTTTTTACAAAAAGAAAAAAAATTATTCAAAAACCGGTATTGTAAAATTTATCATTAAACCCTTTTTCTACATTAGTTTTTTTGTGTGTACTCTGTATGTCTATAGATGGCATGTGTGTGGTGCATGCAGCATACTAGTTTTATGTTGTTGTGTTTAAAAATGGTTTCTTAAAGCAAGGGGAGACAACGAATTCCAGGGTGAGAGAAAAGGGGAAAGGGGGGAGTTTTCGTCAAAACGTGAGATGAAAACATCAAAAGTTCGGGGGGGGGTACAGCGGGTTCTTTCTAACCTTCACAAAATATATCCCGAAATGCCTTGAGTATATATTTCTTGTTTTTTTGACTTCCCTTCAGTTTACTTGTTGCTATAAAATAAAAAATTTAAAATTTTATTTTCAACAAATAAAAAAACCCCAACAAAACACACGAAACATGAAGGTTTCTGTGTTTGTTTTTTCGTGGTTTCTGTATGGGTTTAAACAAATACAAAAACCCCAAACCCCCCCCACACACCACACAACACCAACAACAACACACACACCCCCCAAACCACACACACAAAACCCACACACACACACACACACACACACACACACACACACACCACACACCCCCCACACACACACACATTTTTTTTTTTTTTTTAAAAAAAAAATTTTTTTTTTTTGTGTGTTGGTTTTTGTGGTGTTTTGGGTTGTGTGTTGCTGTCCCCACCCCAAAACCCCAAAAACCACCAACACAAAAAAAACACACCAAAAACACACACACACACACACAAAAAAAAAAAAAAAAAAAAAAACAAAAAAAAAAAAATTTATAATATATAATAATATATATATATAAAATTTTAAAAAAAAAAAAAAAATTTTAAAAAAGTAAAAAATTTGAATTAATATAATATATTATATTTTATATATAAAAATTTTTAAAACTATAATATATTATATATTATATATATATTTAATTTATATATATTATATATATATATATAGATATTTATAATTAATATATATATATATTATATTATATATATATATAAAATAATTATATATAATTATTATCATATATTTCATAACCACACCCATGATATTATCATAAACCTGTGCAAAAAAGGGTAATGGTCGGGAAAAGGGAAATCGGGTCAATATGTACCTAAATGAATCACGCCCGCCAAATGAATTGCCTCATCTGACTGTGTCTTTGGCATCTTCTGGCCACAAGGCAACTAGTTCTCTTTTGCTAATATCTCTTCCCCACTCTCTTTTTTCCGTGTACTTCTCTTTCTCTCTCTACGCTTCTTCTAGTTGCCTGCATCTGTTTTCTCTCGATTCTCCCTCTTTCTTACTCTGCCTTCTGTCGCTCTGTCTCTCCCTCCCCCCCTTTCCTTCCATCCCACTCTCTTCTCTCCCCCCTCACCTCCTTTTTATTTGGCTCCCCCATTTGGAATTGTTAGCGAGCGGGTTAATTAAGGGGTTTGTCAGCAAAGAACGGATTGAGGCAAAAAAATTATTGAAGTTGGGGCGGCGTGAGAGCTGAGAAAAGCCCCGGGGCCCACTTTGAAATTAAATGGGTGTTCCATCGGCTTTGCAGTTTTATTCCGCGGGGGGAGACCCCAGCATAACGGGAAAGAAGGGGAAAAGGGGAGGAAAAAAATTAAATTATTAGGCTTTTTAGATAGAATAATCTCTGTCTCTGTCTCTCATTTTACTATCCATCTATCTATCTACTCTTTCTCTCTCGGGGACTTTTTCTATATACCCGCATCCATTCTTCCTATTCTCTTTCCTGGGCCCCTGACCGCTGCTTAAACCTGATCTACGGCGGGAGAAAACACTATCCCTTTAAGTCAAAACCCGGGTCGTAGGGGAAAATCGCCCCCAGGCACACTGTTAGCGCGCCGAAACCCCGGGTTTATTAGGAAGGGATCAATCAGCAAGGGGGAACTTCCCCAAAAAACCCTCGATAGCAATTGGGAGAGGCCTATGTCCCGCGTGGAATGAAAACATTGCCCCGGGCAGGGCGTTAAACGCACCCTGGGGTTTAAAATAGTAACCTATGACCAGTGGCAAAGGGGGGTGCTAGCAGCAGGGGGAGTGGTTTCTGGGGGGGTTTTTTACCCTGCAATGGTAGTTCACGCAGTTTCAGAAATGTCGGCGGAATTTTTTGTCATACTGAACCAAAGAGAATTATTTCCCAGTTTGGTGGCCTGCGCAAAGAAAAATATTTTAAAATTAAAAATTAAAAATAAATTAATATAAAATAATAATATAAAAATAAAATAAAAAAAAAAAATAATATAAAATAAAATTATATTAATAATAAAAATAATAAAATATTAATATATTAAAAATATATTATTTAATTATATATATTATATTAAAAAAAAGAAAAAAAAAAAAAAAAAAAAAAAAAAAAAAAAAAAAAAAAAAAAAAAAATATTTTTTTTTTTTTTTTTTTTTTTTTTGAAAAAAAAAAAAAAAAAAAAAAAAAAAAAAAAAAAAAAAAAAAAAAAAATTTAAATATATATATATATATATATATATATATATATAATATTATAATTATTTTAAAATTCTATTAATATATTATAAAAAAATATATATATATAAAATATTATTTTATATAATATTATATATATATATTAATAATATAATATATACATCACTGCCATCATGTGCGGTATGTTGACATATGTAATTGCTGGGTTTTTAATTATTGTATATAAAAACAAAAAAAAAAAAAAAAAAAACATATATATATTTTAAAAAAATATATATATTTTTTAATATATATATATATATAAAATTTAAAAACACAACACACCCAAAACAATTCAATATTTGTGGGTGTGTGTGCGTGTGGGGGTTCGCGGGTAGCACAGTATTTTCTCGCACATCCTTTCATCGCTCCAGTGCCTTTGAACCTCCCCCCAGCGCAACCACCAGCGGGGTTATTTTGGGGCCTTTGGTGCCTTCTTTTCCCACTAATCCCCCTTGATCGTGCTTGTGGACTGTCCTTAAAAGAGAAGGTTTTCGTAAAAAGGGTTGGGTTTTTAAAAAAATTTTTTTTAAAATTTTCACGGGGGCTTTAGTTTGTATTTCCAAAAATTTTT
>NW_023654185.1:0-2500 GCF_015228065.2 Penaeus monodon
TGGGGGCATGTAAGTCACGGTAATTGCTACAGTCCCAAAAACCCCCTTTCCCCCTTCCGAGAGGGATGACCACACCCCTCAGCAGGTAAGGGGTATGTTACCAGTCTGCCAGATAGCAGCCAGGACTGTATGCAGGCCCCGAGCCATAGGTTCACACCCAGCCTTTAGCAGTTCAGCTGGGATATCACATATGCCTGCAGCTTTCCCACTCTTCAGCTAGGAATCGCCATCCAAACCTCTGTTAGGGAAAGTGGTTCCTCGCTGATGGAGGGGTTCCGACACATGTATTGCGACATCGCCTGTATCCAAGTAACTGGTAAAAACTGCTCAAAATACTCAGCCCAATGTTCAGGGAATTCCCAAATTGATTTGAGATGATCCGTCCATCCGCTGATCGGACTGCAGTCATCTGTGAGGAGGGTTTAAAAGTTCATCTTTTTCAGGACTTGGTAGGCGGGGCGAAGGTCGTTTACCACAAATGGCCTTCAACCTCCTCAGCAAGATTCCTGAAAAACTGTTCCTTGGAAAAACTGCTGAGAAGGAAAAGAACATTTTTATCAGAATCTTGCTGAGGAGGTTGAAGGCCATTTCGTGGTAAACGACCTTCGCCCTGCCTCCCAAAGTCCTGAAAAAGATGAACTTTAAGCCCTCCTCACAGATGACTGCAGTCCGATCAGCGGATGGACGGATCATCTCAAATCATGTTGGGATTCATGAACATTGGGCTGAGTATTTTGAGCATTGTACCAGTTACTTGGATACAGGCGATTCGCAATACATGTGTCGGACCATCCATCAGCGAGGAACCACTTACCCTAACAGAGGTTAGGATGGCAAATTTCCTAGCTGAAGAGTGGGAAAGCTGCAGGCATATGTGATATCCCAGCTGAACTGCTAAAGGCGGGGTTTGTGAACCTATGGCTCGGGGCCTGCATACAGTCCTGGCTGCTATCTGGCAGACTGGTAACATACCCCCTTACCTGCTGAGGGGTTTTGGTCATCCTCTCTGGAAGGGGAAAGGGGGTTGTTGGGACTGTAGCAATTACCGTGACATTCACTGCTCAGCATACCAGGTAAAGTTCTCACCCACATTCTTCTGAACGGATCTGCAACCACCTACTGAGGCATCAGAGACCGGAGCAATCTGGATTCACCCCCTGGTAAGTCCTCAGTACCGAATACTAGCACTTCCAGAAATTTTTGGGAACGCCGTTGTGAGTTTAGTCGTGGGTTGCTTGCAAGCTACATCGACCTAAAGAAGGTGTTTGACTCGGTGCATCGGGAATCGCTGTGGGGATCCTGAGATGTAGATTAATGGCCTAATAGCAAGCCTTTATACTGAAAGTGCTGTAAAGTGTGGTGGGGGTTGTCAAACTTCTTCCCCTTTCTTGTCAAACAGATTGCAGCACGTCAGCAACACATTCCACGCCTCTGTTACCCTCGCGACTTGCTCAACCACCTCCGATGCAAAGCGGAAAGATCATGACCAGATCAAGGGGGGACCCCACACAGAACAAGACACACAGAATTATCATCCCTCTCACAGCTGGCAGAACATCTAAAAGGCCCTGGTGGGCCACAAAATGAAGATAGCTACCACCTCTGGCAAGAAGATCAGAGACATCGTCGGGGAAAAAGAGATCAGACCAAAACAGACCTCGCAGCCAGGTGTATAGCATCCCTTGTGGTGGCTGCGATAAGGTATACATAGGGAGACAGGACATGCCTCCATGAACAACGTATCGACCAGCACCGCAGCGCCCTCCGTCAACACGACAGGAGTAGCGCCTTCGTTGTTCACGTCAAATCCGACGGCCATCTCTCCGAGGGGTTTCCCAGGCCTCCTTATTAAAAAAGGGTTCTGCCCCCACGACAAAGGAAGATGGTAGAAGCGGCGTTCATACACACAACAACTTAAACACCGCAATAGGGAGCCACGAACCAGCCAGGTCGTCGCACACCTGATTACCGACGTGACCTGCCCGCCTAGTACATGTATATATACCACTATGTAGCTCTAGTCTTATATGCCCTGATGACCAGTAAATGCGAAAAGGCCTTCGGCATTTTCGTGTACCTATACAGAAGGACCAAGTTACGTGTCTATAAGGCCTTGTACTGCCAGTTTTGCTCTATGGAACAAAACCTGGACGCTATCTGTGCCTTGGAGTCTCGTCTTGATGCCTTTTGTAACAAGTCCCCTTCGCCGGATCAGGGTACAGGACCACAACCGACGGTTTTCACCGTGAGACTGGCATGGGACCTGTTACTTGCATAATCCAGGATCGCCAACTCAGGCTTATGGGGCACCTAGCTCGTTTCCCTGTAGATGACCCTGTGCTGATGATGATTATATATTTATTATCATCATCATCATCAATAATGGTAGGCTCATGTTTGAGCACTATGGCCTCCCACCATCCTCCGCAACTCAACTCGATCTTGCGCTTTTCTTTCACTTGTACCATCGTCACCCCGCAAAAATCTTTGATGTTGTCGC
>NW_023654186.1:2500-4677 GCF_015228065.2 Penaeus monodon
CCTTGGTAAAAAGAGGCAATAGGGAAGGGGAAAATAAAAAGGGAAAAAAGGATTTTTTTTCAGCCGGCGGGGAAAAAAAAAATGGTTAAAAAGATATTTTCCCCCCCCCTAGGGTTTTCCTCTTCCTTTTTCTTTTTTTCTCCTTTTTTTCCCCCCTTTTCCCCTTTCCTCTCCTTCCCCTTCATTTTTTTTTTAACTTCTTCTATGTTTTGGGGGGTTTTTTGGGGGGGTCCGTTTTTTAAAAATTTAATTTTAAAACCAAACTTAATCTTTCCCTTTTTATTTTTTTTATTTAAAAAAAATTTCAATTATTTTAAAATTCTTGTTTTAAAATTTTTTTTCCTTTTTTAAAAAAATTTTTTTTTTTAAAATTTTTTATATTTAAATTTTTTTTAGTTTTTTTTTTTCCAAACATTTTTTTGGGTTTTTTTTTAAAAAGGTTTATTTTTCCTTTTTTTTTTTTTTTTAAATTTAAAAAAAAGGGAAAAAAAAAAAACCAAAACCACCCAGACACCAGGCACCAAGGGACGAGACAAAGCTCAGCTGTTCTCTGAGCAGAAAGCTTGAGAGGAGGGGCCACAGAAACCTGGGAGAAATCTTCCTTGCGGAGACACAGAGGACAACCTCAGGGAAGGAAGACAAAATTTTGGAACCATGAGGAGCTGGAGCGTTCCCTCAGACAACGAAAGAAAAAGGGGGAAAAAAACACGTTACCCCGGGTTTGCAGAAAAACGATATTTCGGCGCCCCCGGTAGCTAAGTTGAGGTACAGCATCAATTAATTTAAATTTCAATGTAATATTGGTATCTAAAAAGGGAAAACAAGATTTTTGTCGCGACAGGGTCAAAATTACGCTTTCAAATACTTCCGATATCAGCTCTCAAAGTTCGCATGAACAAAAATACTTCGTATGTTTTTGAGTGTACATAATCCTTAGGGCTGTAAAATCGCTCAAGTGACGTTTATATAAATGGTTAATTTTACAAGCACAATCTTAATACTTCTACTTCTTCCTCATCTTCTCTCTATATTTGAAAATTAAACTACCCAATGGCATCTAATTTACATTTGTTAATGTCTTTTTTTTTTTCTCTTTATTTTTGGGTTTTATGAATTGTATTTATCAGTCATGTTGTCACATCTCTGTTAGTTTATTTTCTTGTTCTTTGCAATTGGAAATTTACTTTTTAAATTTTAAATTACGAGTAAACAAATCTCTATCCGATAGAGATAGATAAACTTTCATTGATTTTTATATTTGTTTTTTTTTCTAGAGAGACTTTTTTTGTATTTGTGTCTATTAATTTGTGGTACTACTGATAGAAGCAATTATTTATTTTGAAAGTAACTATTATTTATTTGAAAACTGATAATGATAATGCTACCGGTCGGGATGATAGTAACACAATTGTTATGGTAATTTTAAAAATCGAATTAATCTAATAACATTAATATTTTCTTACATTCTAATTTCTTCATTATCTTCCTCAAATCTTTCTGTCCTGGGATGCCAAAAATAATTCTAAGAATAATAGTGATGATAAATAGTCAACAATACAATTAATGCTCATGCTAATGTAATTTAAAATAATAATAAATAAATAATAATAATATATAATAATAATAATAATAAATAATAATAATAAAAAAATAACAATAATAACTGTAGTGGATAATTAAACTCCGAAGAGTTAAAGATGTTAGTGTTACCCAACTACAGGTAATGTCCATGTGGGTTTTGGCGTATTTTGAGGATGATCTCAGGTGAATTTTTAACGTGACCCGTATCACAAAAAAAGAACAATAAAATGACATCACTGTCTGACTAAGAGGCAACATAAAAAATAGATCATATTATACATTTATTTCGCACAAAAACTTTCGAACAAAGCAATATACAAGACAATACACCATACACTTACTTGATAAAACAGAGGCATCCCGCCACAACACGAGAAAGCACCAGTTCACCCAGCTAAAATCCAACGGTCTGTCACAAAGATAAAAAGCCTCTCTCTCTTTGACCGACCTGGCTTCACCTTTTATATGGGGCTTCCCGCGCTTGGTGAGTTTTTTACTTAATGCAATTCATTTTATTTCTTAAATAGTTTTATTGTTAGTTTGGAATAAGTTTAAAATATACATAAAATAAAAAGAATAAAAAACTAACAAAAATT
>NW_023654187.1:0-30069 GCF_015228065.2 Penaeus monodon
CTTACTGAATTGCCACAGACCAGGGATCGTTTCATGAAACATAGAGTGCCTCAGTGCAAGTAATGCAAATTTTATTCTAAATTTAATTAATAAAATGAAAATACTAAGAACCACAAGTTAAAGCATTAATGTAAAAACGGGTAACGAAAATGACTGAAACCTAAGACATAAAAAACTGAAATAACCCCCCCCCGAAAACCCAAAAGAAGACACAAAATGCAGGACCACACACCCCACACAACAAACAAAAACAAAAAAAAAAACAAAAAAACCCACCCCCCCCCCCCCCCCCCCCCCCCACCCCCTAGTTTTATTCTTATTTTTTATTTTTATATATATCTTTTTTATATTTTATATTTTTTATTCTCTCTCCCTCTCTCTCCTCTCTCTCCCTGTGTTTTTTTTTTTTTTGGTTTTTGTGGTGTGTGTGTGTGGGGGGTGTGTGTGGTGGTGGGGTATCATTCTATCAGTGAAAAGTAACACGTATTTTACGAAAGTTCATAAGATATTAAATATGAATTTTGTAAAGAGATTTAGTTCGGTTTCGGTAAGAGGCTCGGAACAAAATTAACGTCGACAGGACTCTACTCCAACGAAGGCCCGGGGTAATGAGACATCACTTTGGTTCCGAGAATGCAACCGACCAAGATTGTTGTTTGGGTGGCGAAAATACGATCATATATAGTCACTTGGGCAGGGATCTGTTTTAAGGGCATCGCATTGTGTAGATTTAGGAAGTAAAGCAAAAGTGAGAATGTTTTTATTTTCAATCCAGATTGGGTTTGTCTATGGGGAAACCATATCTTAGGCCTTCACAACTCTCTCTTTCTCCTCTCTCTCCCCTCTCTTTTCTCTCTCTCTTCTTCTCTCCTCTCTCTCTCTCTCTCTCTCTCTCTCTCTCGCTCTCTCTCCCTCTCTCTCCCTTCTCTTTTTTTTTTTTTTTTTTTTTTTTTTTGGGGTGTGTGTGTGTGTGTGTGTTTGTGTGGGTGTTTTGTGTGTGTGTGTGTGTTGTTGGTGTGTGTGTGTGGGTGTTTTGTGTGTGTGTGTGTGTGGTGTGTGTGTGTGTGTGTGGGGTGTCGAGATTGATATTGATTCGCATTTGAAAGATGCTTTGGGTTCAATTATCTGGACTGTCAAGCCCTACTGAAATGTTTTTTTTACGTATTCTTATGTTGAAGGAATATTGTTACACCAAATTTAGTCTTAGAACTAATTGAGTAAATATAATATCATCTATAAATGGTTTATTTTGTTCAAATGTTAATGATTCAAAAGGGGGAAAAGGGAGTAAGCAGTTTAATCATCACGTCATATATGTATGTATGTGTGTATGTGTGTGGGGTGTGTGTGTGTGTTGTGTGTGTGTGTGTGTGTGTGTTGTGTTGTGTGTGTGGGGTGTGGTGTGTGTGTGTGTGTGGTTGTGTGTGTGTGGGTTTTGGATATCAGATATATATGTATATTATATAATTATTTTTTATTTGCTTGTTTGTTGTACTTATTTTTATTCATTTATTTATTTACACTGTACACATATTGCTTATTTTTGTGCGCAATAATCTCTGCGTGCGAGTGAAATGCAATGATATTTATGGTATAACCTCTCTCCATATATTTGCGTGAGGCCTTTAATGGAACCGGACTCCATTGCCAGGTTGTCTATCCCGCCCAGGTCTCGCTTTCCGTTCGGGCGCCAGCTGTGGAGCCGCGGCCGCCCTGCTACTCTTCCTCTTTAGAGCTGCAAACCCAACGCAATATAACACGGTCGCACAAGAGCAGCGCCCGAGAGCCATCGGAATGTTTTTAACATCGCCCAGCGACTCTCGAATCTCGTGCCGCGACGGGGCCACGAGTTTTCCTGAAAATAACCATTTTGTAATAGCAGTTTGATTAGTTTTGTAAGCCAGTCGAAAAAATGATGCATAATAAAAATTACGTAGAAATGAATCAACTTGCTTAACTGTAATGCCACAAATAAATTTGTTTATGTTCAGTGAAGTTGTGTGTGTGTTGTGTGTGTGTGTGTGTGTGTGTGTTGTGTGTGTGTGGGTGTGTGGTGTGGTGTGGTGTGTGTGGTGTGCGTTTCGTTGCGTTGCGTGGCGTGTGCGTTTGCGTTCCTTTCGTGTCCGTGCCGTGTCCGTGTCGTGTCCGTGTCCGTGTGCGTGTGCGTGTGCGTGTGTGTGCGTGGGGCGTGCGCGTGCGGTGTGTGTGTGATGTGCTCGTTGCTGGTACACTCAGTATACAAGTACAAAAGGGCCTTTTTTGTAACATTTCTGAACCCCTAACACTATATACCTCTGATACATGTTTTCCCATTTAAGCATACATTATTGGACCCCTTTTGAAACATTCTTCCGTTTGTGTCACTGTATTCCTTCACCTGGTGCCGTTTGATACACTCCAGCCTGCCACTCAGAGCGCGAATTTTTTTTCGGATATATTTCACGTACTCTCAGACAGGGAATTATATTTTCTTAATTACGAATCGTAATCGTAATTTTTCTTGATAAAAATTTTTATTGCAAAGTTGCATAAAATGCTTAAGCCTTTTTTAGCAGTAACCCAAATACATTTTTCACTCTACTAGGGGTAAGATCTGAAGTCGTCCATGACGGTCGCTGGAACGACATGGTAAAATTTCCCATGTTGTCCGAGTCATGACGTGGTATTGACTTCGGTGGGATGAATGTCTCAAAATCATTCTGTACGGCCCTATAATCAATAAATAAAATAAATGTCCTTGATCATTAGGCTTTCGCAGTTGCCCTGATTTGAACAGGGAATTCCTCGCGATGGATATGAAAAGATCCAAACCCTAGGGCGTCTTCTGTACGCGCCATTAAAGTTAATCCGGGTTGCAAAAGTTTAATCCAGACTCTAATGCGCATGCGCGATGATAGCGTCTATAATTAACTTTAATTCACCTCCAGACCAGGCTTTACTTTTGAATTCAGAATTTAATCCTGTGCATGCGTAGAACGGCTACTTAATCCCCCTCTCATGTGTTGATTTGATTTGATAAATTTTATTACGCCCAGTGTGTGGATGACACTTTTATGGAAATGATAAAATGGGGCCATTAGTATTTTTTTAAAAAAAAAAAAAAAAAAATAAAAAAAAAAAAAAAAAAAATATATTATATATTATATATATTAATATATATATTATATATATATATATATATATATATATATTAATATATAGTTTGTGGGATATCCATACGGAGAAAAAAAACGTTCCCCCCTTTTTAATTTTCTTTTAATAAAACATAACATTTGGGTTTGAAATTCAAGTAAAAACTTCCTGATTCCTTAAACTATAGGCCTTGAAAACTTTATCATGACCCCTCACTACAACCTCCTGAAAAGCTCCCCTACCCCCGCGGTCACATACGGGAAAGAGCTCTCCGAGAAAACTCCCGGGAATATAAATTGATATTATAAGTATCTCATTTTTGTTTGGCATTTTCTTTTCGGTTGTTTTAAAATATTTATATATGCTATTTGAAGCCATTTATATAATCTTATTTTAACTTATTTTAATTTTTATGCTGCGTGCAGAAGACCCCTTTATGCAACTTATACTTTTCATATGAAGTAAAATGTATGAAATAAGAAAAAAACAAAAATTTCCCCTGAATCTGAGATATAAATTTAAACTTTCCACGCCTTGCGAAGCGAAGAGTGGTGTGAATAACAATATAAACTGCAGAGTATCAGGTTCTTTTTCCATTTTATTTGAAGCTTCCACAACGTTTGCTTGTAATTAAAAATGATATAAGCTTTTCAAGTAGTATAATGGTTTTTTTGTTGACTTTTTCATCCGAAATAAATGAAAAAAGTCTCAAATTTTTGGTTGTCATTATACACTTTTTAAAGATATCGTGTTTTGTAGCGGCCATGATAGACCTTGAAACAATGTATCAAAGTGTTAGGCGTTTTGGAATGCTACAAAAAGGCCTATAAATGTCGGGAAACATGATACCATACTGTTGTCGTACTGTGTGTGTTATCCTTGCTTGCGTGCGTGTTTGTAATGATTTGAAAGTGACGAAAAAAGAAAGATGGTAACTTACCAATGCCAAAGTAGGTAAGCCCATTAAACCTCTGGAAGAAGTGATGGTCTCCATAGAGAAGAGGACAGTGCAGTACATAATTCCTGCGGGAACATGAGTCCATTTGCTACACCCCCGAGTGCTTCCAAAACCAAAGACCACCACGGGTTAGACAGGAAGCTGTAACCTGGGGTAAAATATGTGTTACAGAATATAATCCGAACACGATTCTTACCTCCGCCGAAGGAGATAAGTATACTTTGTTTGCGCTTGTTAATTAATTGGTGTCATTTTTTTTTTCGGGGGCAGGCTTAATTTTTATATCGTCCTGGGGTTTATCTAGTTCCATGTTTTCACAAATACCTCTTATCATTGCCAGCCATTTAACGGGGCCATAGGGGTTTAAATCACCATTACCATCATCAAGGGCTAACGCCGACGGGGCGTTTGGCCGCATCCACCCTTCGCTTCCACCACGAGGACCCCTCGTGGCAGTCTCCAGGCAGGCCCTCGGCCTATCTCTAATTCCTCGTGACAGGTCTCGTCGAGCTCCCCAAAGCCATGATCTCCTGGGTCGTCCCACGGGCCCCTCCACCCAGGGTTGTCTCGCAGAAAGACAACCTAATGGCAGGTCGCCCCACTGGAAGCGGCTAGGTGGCCATATAGCCTGAGTTGGCGATCCCAGGATTATGCAAGTAACAGGTCCCATTCCAGGCTCATGGTGTAACTGCCGGTTGGACACGGGGTCCTGCCAACTGTACTCCATGATCCGGGCAAAGGGACTTGTTACAAAAGGCATCAAGACAGACTCCAAGACGCTGGATAGCATCCAGGTTTCGTTTTCCATGGAGCAAAATTGGCAATATCAAGGCCTTGGGGACACTAGCTTGGTCCTTCTGCATGGGTACCGACATCTCCAAATGCTCTTGTTGATCGAGTTCGTGGCTCCCTCTGCCAGCCCAATCCGTCCACTGCTTTTTGGTCTGACAGCCGAAGATATGGACTATGCTACCAAGGTATGTAAAACTCTCTGTAAACCCCAACGTCCTCGCGCAAACATGGATCGCTGAACGGGTTCCCCTAACGGCCCCAAGTCCTGAATCTTGGTCTTGGTCCAGGAGACCTCTAGGCCTAAGGGGTTCACCTCATTGCTAAATGCTCAAGAGCCGCCACCAGTGACTCTAGAGACTCGATTGGATAGCAAAATCTCGGCAAAGTCAGGTCCCGAGACTTTGATATTTCTCAGTGTTGCTCCACACTGACTTTGGCTAGTAGCTCTGCCATTATCCAGTCCATCAGGTGTTGAAAAGTGTTGGGGCAAGGACACAGCCTTGCCTCACCCCTGAATTAACAGGAAGAGGTTCGACAACCCCCCACCACACTTTACAGCACTTACAGTACCCTTTTAAAGGCTTGCTATTAGGCCAATAATCTGCATTGAATTCCCCTGAGTCTCGGATCTCCCATAGCATTCCCCATGCACCAAGTCAAACGCCTTCTTGAGGTCGATGTAGGTTTGCCAAGCAACCCACAACCAAACTCATGACGGCGTTTCCACAATTACTCGAAGCGCTAGTATAGTCTATTGTGGACTTGCCAGGAAGAAAAACCCAACTGCTCCGGTTTTGGGGTGCCTCTAGGGGGTTGGGGGATCCGTTTCAGAACAATGGGGGGGCAAAAAACTTTGCCGGGAAAATAAGGAGTGAAAAAAGCAAAATTTTTGGGATATATAAAGGTTGATGAGGATTGGAGAAAGAAGCCTTTAAGGAAAAATTAGTAGTTTTTTTAAAGAAAAGGGTTTAAATTTAAAAAGCTTTTATCGGGGGGAACTGGCTTTTTTTTGGGGGCGGGGGAAACCTCAAAGGGGAAAAGGGGGGTTTTTTGCTTTAGAAAAGTTTTTTTTAAAAAAAAAGCCTTTTTTGGGGGGGGGGCAAATGCTGGGGGGAAAAAAAATTAAACCCCCCCCTTTTTTAATAAAAAATTTTTTAAAAACAAAATTTTTAAAATTTTTATTATTTTATTTTTAATAATATAATAATAATATAATATTATATTAAAAAAATTTATTCCCTTTTTTTATTGGGTTTTATTTTTATTATTATTTTTTTATTATTTTTTTATTTTAGGGGTTATTTTATTTATTTTTCTTTTTTATTTTATTACTACACATTTTATTAGTTTTAATTTATTATTATTTTATTTTTATTATTTTTTTAGTTAAAATTTTTACCTAATTTCCCCTTTACTAAAACATTAAATCCCAATCCATATCCAACCCCCAATTACCCCTTTAAAATTTTCCCCCGGGAAAATTGGGTAAAATTTTAAATTTATTAATTTTTAAAAAAATTAATTTTACTTTAAGGTTAATTCCCCTACCCCCTAAAATTTTTAATAAATTATTAATTTTTGTTTAAACCATTAATTAAAAGGGTTTAAAACACAAACCCCAGGACCCCGAAGGGACCCCACCCCGTTCAACAAACCCAAAACCAACAAAGGGCCAACACCCCACATTTTTTGGCGGGCGCGGGGCTCTACTTGGGAAAAAAAAAAGCATTTAAAAGGGTGATTGTAGGGACCCCACTCCCACCAATAACAAAAATTGGAAAATGTTACGGCTAAAAGGGTTTAAATTCCCCATCACCCCCCTGAAAATAAAATATCAAACAGGTTTTTTAAAACCCAAGGAAAAAGGGGAACCCCCGCCCAAACAGGAAGGGAAGAAAAAAAAAAAAAAAAAAAAAAAAAAAAAACAAAAAAAAACAATAATAAAACAAATTAAAAGGGTATGGGCCCGTTTAAACGTGATTATTTGAAAAAAAAGGCTTTAAATCTTTTATTGTTAAAGAAAAAACAAAAAAAATGACCAGGGGGTGCATTAAGGGCAAAGGGTTAAAAAGGGTTTTAAAACACCCCTTCCGGGGGGGCCAAGGGGGGTAGGGGTTTTTAAACGGTTTAAATTTGGAGGGAATAGGGAAAAAAGGGAAAGAAAAGAAATTTAAGAGGGGGGGGGGGATCAAGGGGGAGCGGGGGATTTGGGGAAAAAAGGGGAAGAGGAAAGGCGAGGGGAGGAAGGGGGGTTGGGGGGGGAAGGAGAGGCAAGGGGGGAAGTGAAATGGGTAGAATAGGGAGGGGGGAACCCGGGCCCGATGATTTGAGGAAGGCAGAAGGGGGAAAGGGAAAAGGTGTGTTGTGCGATTTGGAAAAGGAAGTGGGGGAAAGAAGAGGAAAAAAGGGAAGGCAAAGATGGGGGAAAAAACCAAGTGGGGGAACCAATTTTCGGGGTTTTAAAAAAGGGTTTTTTGGTTTTATTTTTCTTTTTCCTCTTTTTTTGAAAAAGAAAAAAAGGGGGGGGGGAACAAAGTCATTCTCCAAAGGTCTTAAACCCAAAAACTGTCCCCCCTTATAAGATTATGGGAGGTTTTGATTGGGGGGAAAATAAAAGTTCCCAAAATTTTTTCGGCAAAACTGAAAATCCCCAAAAAGTTTTTGGGGCCTTTTGGGATTGGGGGCCCCGCGCGGGAGGTTTGAATTTGAAGTGAAACCGGAGGGGAACCCTTGGGAAAAAAATTAGGGAGTCACAACCCGAAATTAACCCCATTCCCTTGTAAAAAAATTTTGTAGTTGGAATTTTAATTATTGGCAAAAATTTATTTTCAAAACCCGGGCCCAAATTCTTTTAAATGTTGGGAAGGGAAATGGCCAAATTAATAAAAACCCCCGAAAAAAAAGAAGGAACAAAATTGGGAATAATTTTATTTGAAAATTTTCTTTTTTAAAATATTTTTTGTTTTTTTTTTAATTTTTTTTTTTTTTTTCCAAGGGGCAAAGAAAAAATGGGGGGGGCCAAATATAAAATTTCCAAAAATGTTAAAAACTTTTTACCGATAGAATTTTTAAATCGGGAAAATGAAAGAAATCGCTTTTTTTGGCCTAGGGAAATGCCCCAAAAACAAAACAACCAAAAAGGGGAAAATCAAGTTTTTGTTTTTCCATAGGTGGTGAAGGAAAGACGGGGAAGGAGAACAAAATTAATTATAAAAGGGGGAAATTTTAAACATTTTTTTAAACAAAATCAAAGGGAAATTAAATTTATTTTAAAATTAAACCCCCAAGGGTTTAAATTTTTGTGTGGGGAATTTTTTAATTTTTTAAAAAAAAAAAAACCTTTTTCGCTTTTTTTAAATTTGTTCTCAAATTTTTTTTTAAAAATCCAATTTAAAGTAAGAAGGGAAAAAGCTTTCATTTTTCCTTTCAAAAATTTTTTAAAAAAAAATTTTTAACACTTTTACCCAAGGCGGTAATCAAATTTTAAAGAACCCCTTTGCCTAAGTCAAAGGGAAAAAAAAGAACAAACATTCTTGGGGAGGGCCGAAAAAGGAAAAATGAAAAAGGCCCATAAACCTGTACTCACAGGATTTTCTAGGTTTGAAGAAAAACCCAGGGGGAAAGGGGTTTTCTTGTTGGGGTTTAAAACTCAAAAAATTTTTAAAAAAAACAAAAAAAAAAAACAAAAAAAAAAATTTTTGGGCGGTTAGGGGTTCCCTTTAAAATTGACCAAAGGAAAGGGTGGAGTAAAAGTTCTTTTTTTTTTTTTTCCCCCCCCTTTAAAAGGTTCCCCCACCAACTTTTCCCCCTTTAGAGGAGAGGGAGGGAAAAAGAAGGGGGGGAAAAATTTTTAAGGGTTAGAAGGGAGGAAGGGAAAAGAAAGGGTAATTGTAATAAAAAATTTTTAAGAAAAGGAAAGAATAAAAGGGAGGAAGGGGTTTTTGAAAAAAGGAAGAATGAAAAAAAAAAAGAAAAAAGGAGGGGGAAAAAGGAGCGGGAGGAAAAAGAGAATGAGAAAGGGGAGGAATTTAGGGGAAAAAAGGGGGGGGGGGGGAGAGAGGAAAAAGAAAGAAAGAGAAAAAGAGGGAGGGGAAAAAGGAGAGAGAAAAAAAAGGGGGGGGGGGGAAAAGAGGGGAGGAGAAAGAGAGAGGAGGGGGAAAGAGGGGAGAGAGGAGGGGGAGGAAAGAGAGAAAGAAGGAAAGGAAAGAGAGGGAGGGGGGAAAAGAAGAAAAAGAAAGAAAAAAAGAGAGAAAGGGGAGGGGGAAGAGAGAGGGAGGAGATTTTTTTGAAGAAGAAAGAGAAGAGAGAAAAGGGAGAGAAAAAAGAAAAAAGAAAAAGAGGGGAAGAGAGGGAAAAAGGGGGAAAGAGAGAGAGAAAGAAAACGAGGAAAAGTAAAGAGAAAATAAAAAAAAGGGGAAGGAAGGGAAAAGAGGGAGAGGGGGGAGAAAAGGGGGGGGGGGGGGGGGGGGGGGTGGGGGGGTGGGGGGTTTTGGGTGTGGTTTAGGAGAGAAAAAGAAAAAAAGGGGGGTGGTGGTTGTTTGGGGGGGTTGGGGGGGGTTTTTTTTTTGTGGTTGTTTGGGTTCCATCGTGTTAATGTTAGCCACCCAACGTCGGATCCCAACCCCACCCCAGGTTTTTTGGGGAAAAATTAAAACCTTGGGTTTGGGGGTGGTGGGGTGTTGGGGGTTTGGGAGGGTTTGTTTTTGGGGGGGGTTTTTTTTGTGTGTGGTTTTCCCCCAAAGTGGCTAATTTTTAGGAAAAAAAGGGCCTTGGGATACTACCAAACAGGGTTTAAAAAGGCTTCAAAAACCCCATTGGGAAAATTGTTGGGGTGTTTGGGGGGGGTTTGGGGTTGTTTGTGTTGTGGTTTTTGGTGGTTGAAAAGAAGAAAGAGAAAAAGAGAGAAAAAAAAAAAAGAGAAAAGGGGAAGGGAAAAGTGTGTGGGGGGCGGGGGGTGTGTGTTGTGGTGTGTGTGTGTTTGTTTTGTGGTGTGTTGTGGTGTGTGTGTGTTTTTTTGTGTGTGGGTGTGGGTTGTGTGTGCGGGGAAATGTGAACTTATTATGAAATATGCTCCCATATATCTTATACCCCGATAACTAACCTTACCTCCTGTAGCCTCTAAAAAAAAAAAGGGGGGTAGTTTTTCCCAAGAAGCGAACTTAAATGAAAAAGGGGGGTAAGTTTTTGGAACCCCGTAAAAAACATTTTTTTTAAAAATAAATTAAAATGTTTTAATATAATAAATAATTTAAATTTAAAAATGAAAATTTTTATAAAATTTTTATATAATATATAATATAATATAAATTTTATATATATTTTAATATACAAAACATTATAATAATACATATAAATAAAAAATTTATTTATTTACAACCATATATATTAAAAACCCTATTTAATATTTTTTTCTTTTTTACAAATATTATAAAATATTTTAATTATTATATAAATTTATAAATATTATATACATAACATATATACAATTTTAAAAATTATATATATATATAAAAATTATTTTATATATATATATAAATATATTAATATTATCACTACCCCGCGACGATCGACTAAAAAATGCCCTCCCTTTTCTGGGCGTGTCCACCCACGTCACTTATTCAGACGCCAAAAATCTCAGGGCCCCCAAAATCATCAGTTGTACTGAAATCTGCTGCCCTTTCACCCGGGCCCCCTTCGCACGGCCCGGGGTCAGAGCTTTTTGGCCCCCCCGGGGGCCGTTTTCCTCCCTTTGTCCTTGCCTTCCCAATTTTGCTTTTTTTTTCGTTTTTTTTTTTAAAAAATTTTAAATTTGCCTAAAAATTTTTTAAAATATAATATATATATATAAAATATATATATATATATATTATATATATTTTATTAAAAATATATTTAAAATATTATATGTAGGGACCACCTCGATTTCCTTTACCAGCCACTGGGGGGGGCCAAGCCACCCCAAAGTCAATGCTGGTCCCCAAGCCCCGGATAAAATGAGAGAATTTTACAAAAAAGGTACCACCGGCACTCTCCGGGGAAAAGGGAACTGGGGACCCTCCCAAGAAACTCACTCCAAGAGCATCATATTATAAAAACTACAATTAAGTATCACGCGTGACCCGGCCCTCAAACATAAACCTACCGTAAAAAAAAAAAAAAAAAAAAAAAAAAAAAAAAAAAAAAATATATTATATATATTATATATAAAAATTTTTATATATTTATATATCATATATTATAAATTTTATATAAAATTTTTATTGTGTTGTGTGTGTGTGGGGTTTTTGTTTTGTGTGCAAGAGAAAGAGAGAATTTTATTTTACCCCCACCCCCCAAAAAACAAACACACACACACACACACACCCCACACACACACCCCAAAACAAAACGAAAAAAAACCACGCACACGCACACACCACACACACACACACACACACACAAAACCACAACCCCCCCCACCACCACACCCCACGCACGCCGGCAACGCACGCACCACACACACACCCCACACACACACACACCACACACACACCCACACACACACACACAATATAAAATATTTATATATATTATATATATAAAATTTTATATAAAATTTTTTGTTGGTGTGTGGGGTGTGGTTGTGTGTGTGTGTTTGTGTGTTTTGTGTGTGTGGTGTGTTTTTAATACCTATTTCCCACATATGGCCTTTTTTCACCTCACCTAAATTATAAAATTTAATACAATAACCCACTATCCTCTACATACCACCCCTTTGGGCTAGACATGAAAAGGGGACGCGACACCCGCGGGCCTTCCCCCGGGCCGTCCCGGGCCCGTGTACACGACACATCCCCCCCTCCATTTTCCCCTAGTAAAATCCCCCAACCCCTGGGGATTTTTCCTAGTTCAATCTTTACAAAAGAGGGTCCCCCTGCGAGCGACAGACAGCCCGCCTACACCCGGGCTGACCGGACTGAACCCCCGTCCGTAGTTTTACCATCCTTTCATTACAAAAATTCCAACAAAAAAAAGTAAAAAAGTCTGTTTCCCTTTTTGCCGCTCCCCAAATTTTCTCATATCCCCAAGACGCGATTTTTCCTGCACCCCTCCCCGCCCCAGGGCCCCACTTTTTACAGTGGCGGCACGACGGGTTTTCGGCCCACAATAAACCCCTCCCCTCCGGCCCTACAGCCCCTGCCTCCGAAAAACGGGCCCCAACAGACGCAGATCAAAAAAACCACACACAAAAAAGATCCCAAAAAACCCAAGAAAAGCAAGCAGCCCCACCCCGGGTTTAAAATTCTGCCCAAAACCCCCGCTTGCCGATGTGCTAAAGTCCGGGCCCCAGAAATTCCCAAAGTACGAAACATATTTTTCATGCGTATCCACCTTTTAAACAACGTTTTTGGGCGCCCCTTCCCCCAACGGGGGAAATTACGGGCCCAGCCGTGACCAACCGTGACCCCCAAAGGGTTGGGAATCCGGGGAATTTGGGGCCCTGACGTGACCCCCACCCCTCCCGTTAAACGGACCCCCCAAACTACTTTTTCCCCAAGGGTTTACCCAGAGAAATTGTTTTTAACCCGCTTTTTTTTTTTTTTTTTTCAGTTAGGAAAACTAGGTGATACTTTTTTTCCTTAAATTTTTTCCTATTGTCCGATTTAATCCCGATTTTACATATGTTTTCAGTTTCCCCTTGGGAACAAAAACGGCCCCACCGCCCTCTTTTCGCACTCACCCCTTTCGCCATTCACTACTTCCCTTTCAATTAGTGCTTTCCATTTTTATTTTTTCACTATCTCTTCCAAACCCTCCATAACTTTTTCCCTTTTAAATATTTTCCTTAATCTTGACTGTTTCCACTTTAAACAGAAAACCGGGAAAACACAAAACATGTACAAAAAAACGCACAAAACCCACGAGTGACACCAAAATTTCCTCAACACCCCCCCTTTTCCGTGTTATTCCCTTTCCCTTTTTCCCCCTCCCCCCCGGGCTTTGTCTGACCTTTCCCAAACACGCAGAAAAACAATTTTCCTGGTAATTTAAATTACATATTTTGCTCTGGGATTGAACACTGACTCACTTAAATCATACTGACACTGACATCGACTTTCCAAAAACACCGTAAACTTAAATTTTTTTCCCCCCTGCCCTCAAAAACGCACAGAAAATTTTTGACGAAACTCAGCATTTTTGACACTGATGGCCGGGTCGGGGATATGTTTTTAACTCTTTTCTTTAAAAATTCCTCTCAGGGGTCACATGTATTTGTATTTTTCGTCTTTTCGCCTTTTGTCAAACGTCCATATCGTACGGGAAAAACCTCCTCGCCCTTTTTAAATTCCCCCGTTGCAGGTTCTCACGGGAAAGTTTTCCGTGCTTAGTGTGTTTGTATAATTCTCAATCCCCCGGTAGAGCAAGATGCCCCTTTCGCTCTGTCCCGTTGCTTTTTTCGCTCCCTTTTACGCGCCCAGTAACATTTCCTTTCAGGAATTTTATTTGCCCGTTTGCCAAAGCCAGCCACCCCTTCGTTTTCAGCCCCCCGGCTCAGGTTCCCGTACGGGGTCAGACTTTTTTGGGTCCTTTAAGCCTGAGGAGGGTTTCTCCCTAAAGCACTCGCTCGAAAACACGGGCCCGGGGACCCTCCATTTTCTGTGGTTTTTTTTAAAAGCCTGAGGACGGTTTCCCCCTCAGCACCCCCCTCGCAAACACGAGGCCCTTTATGCCCCTTCCACCCAGTGTTTTTCGAAGCCTGAGGACATAGGGCCCTCAGCACGGGAACGCACGAAAGCTGATGCCTTTTCCCCTACATTTGTGCATGTATCTGGGGCGTCTAATCTAAAGTTTTGGCCCTTTAAAAATTTTTTTTTTTTTTTGCCCCCCTTCGTGTACTGAAATGGTCCATGAGCGTCCCATCTAGGGTTTGGCCGCATTGATGATTTCAGAAGGGAAATATGCACCCCCCCTTGTTTTGGGCCACCCCCCCCGCCCACGAGGAAATGGTCATTGTACCCCTTTCCCCCTTAAGCGTGCCCCCAAGGAGAAAACCGGATTTTGGGGGTCACGCGTCCCCCCGGTAGCTGAGTTTCGCCTTCCCACGCCTACTCGTACCTCTGTTACCATGCTTTTGGGCCCCGTGGGCACCTGCAGCCCCGGTTGTTTTGCATCCATTTTCCCCTTTGTTTTAGCTCCCCGCCGAGATTGAGGGTTGTTTTCTGCATTACTTTTTTTTTTTCTAATTTCTACGTTACTGTTATTCCCGACTACCCGAGACAAAATTTGACGCGTCCCAAAATATCCCCTTTAAAATTTTAACAACGCCCCTGGTCAGGGGGTGCGTTCAAACCTCCCGCGGTTTTTCCCCTTGACTCCCCCCTCATTACCCTTTCGCCCAAAATCCAAACATTTTCACCCTACCAAACCCCCGTCCCTTTCCCCCTTGCTCTCGCCGACCTCGCTAAACCCCCCCTGTCAGCAATTTTTTCCCCCCCTACCGTTCCCTCGGGGGCCCTCGTTTTCAGGGGTGTGTGTGTGTGTGTGTGTGTGTGGGTGTGTGTGTGTGTGTGTGTGTGGTTTTTTGTGTTGTGTGGTGTGTGGTGTGTGTGGGTGGTGGTGCGGTGTGTTGTGTGTTGTGTATGTGTTGGGGTAATTTTTAGGTTGGGGGATTTTGTTATTTATTTATTTATTTATTTATTTTGTGTGGTTTTTGTGGGTGTGTGTTTTGTTGTTTTGGTGTGTGGTGTTTTTTTTTTTTTTTTTTTTTTTTTTAATTTTTCTTTTCCCTTTTTTTTATTTATATATATATTTTTTATTTTATATATATATATATATATATAATATTATATATATATATTTTATTTATATATAATTGGTTTGGTGGTTGGGGGTGGGTTGGGTGGGGGGTTTGGTTTGTATGGTTTTTGGTTTTGCGCCGCCCCCTTTATAATATTTAAAAATTTTCATTGGGAAATTGTTTATTTTTTTAATTTTTTTTTAGTAAAATTAACAAAAAGGGTTAAAACAACCCATTTTTTTTTGGGGTTTTTGTGTGTGTGTTGGTGTGTTTTGTGTGTGGGGTGTGTGTGTGTGTTTTTGTGTTGTGTGTGTGTTGTGTGTGTGTGTGTGTTGTGGGGGTTTGGGGTGTGTGTGGTTGGGGCGGCGGCCCCGCATTTTAATTTTTTTTTATAATATTTTATATATTTTTATATAAATATATATATATATATTAATATATATATATATTTGTTTTTTTTTTTTTTTTGGGTTTTTTTTTGTTTGTGTTTGTTGTTGTGTGTGTGTGTGTTTTTTTTTTTTTTATTTTATATATATTATTTTTTTATATAAAAATTTATATATTAAATAATATATTTTATATTTTTTTTTTTTTGGTTTTTTTTTTGGGGAAAAACCCCCAAAAAAAAACAAAAACAAAAAAAAAAAAAAAAAAAAAAAAAAAAAAAAACCCAAAAAATAAAAAAATACACACACCCCAAAACCCCCCCCCCCCCACCCCCCACCCCCCCCACCCCCCCCCCCCCAAAATATTATTTTTATATATAAATTAATATAAATATATATAATATATATAAATTGGAAAAATATTAAAAATATATTATATAAAATATATTACTTTTAAATAAAAATTTATAAAAATATATTTTTTTATTTTTATTTTTTTTTATATATATTATAATATTAATTTTAAATAATAATATTATAAAATATATAAAAATTTTATAAAATATATCTATATATATATATATATATATATATATTAAATTTTCCCTATAATGCCCCAAAACCCCCCCAAAACAAAAACCCCCACACCCACCACCAACCCCCACACACACACACACACACCACAACCACCCACACACCACACACAAAAACACAAAACAAAACAAAAACACCACACAAAACACACACACACAACACCCAACACAAAAAAAAATTTTATATATATATATATATATTATATAATAAATATATAATATTATATTTTTTATATATATATAATATAACGTAAATATATAATATTTATTAAATATTATTTATATATATAATACATAATATATATATATATATATATATATATTTTATATTAAAAATTTGTTTTTTTTTGTTTTTTTTTTTTAAAAAAAAAAAAAAAAAAAAAAAAAAAAAAATTTTTATTTTCTATATATATATATAAAAATATATATATATATAAAATTTTTTTTTTTTTGTTTTTTTTTTGTTTTTATATAATAATATATATATATATATATATATTATTTTATTTTATATATATATATTTTTTTTTTTTTTTTTTTTTTTTTAATATATATTAAAAAATATATATATTATAATTATATATATATTTTATATTAAAATTTTTGATATATATAAATTTTATTTATATATTAAAATTTTAAAATATTTATAATTTTTAAAATATATATTTATCATATATATTATATATATTTATTTATTATATATTTTTATATATAATATTATATATAAAATAATATTATGTATATTATATATTATAAAATTTTTATAAATTTTTATTGAAAATTTTTTTTATATTATATATCTATATATATATATATATATATAATATATAATAATATATATTATATCTTAATGCATATAGTATGTGTGCGTTTTTCCTGTTATTGCATTGTTGAAAAACTAAGTGACATGAAAGCTCACCCAAAAAATCCTCCCCACTATCCTGTAGACCCAAAAGGTCCCCGGTTTTCGGCCCGAGGACGACCGGGGGGGGGAAAAAGGAAAGCGCCCCCTCCACCACCACTGTTGAAAATTTTCTTAACCCCCACCTGAATAAAAGGTTGACCCTCTACCAAGGGACAACTTTTGTTAAAAAAAACTGAAGAAAAAAAACATTTCTATTTTTTCCCCACTAAAAAAATTCTATACTTTGCACTCTATTAACTACATTTAAAAAAGACAACCCTTTAAACCCTTTTAAAACGCCCCCCCTTTTTCCCCCGTGACGGGCCCCCCGAGGAGCGGGAAACCCCGATGGGACGGCGGACAAACACGGTTTTCCCATTGCCCGTCTGGTATTTGGTGAGGGCCGATTCCTCTTGGTGAATGGTAAAATTTTGGCCCGGGGCACAAAATACCTGGAAAACCGTCAGGAGCCCTAGATTTTTTCAACGTTAAAAAACTATTTTTCCCAAGCCGTGGGAATGAAGGGGGCTGATCTTAAAATATTTAAGCCTTTGAACAAAGCTTGGAAAAACAGGCAACCCCCATAAAAATCCCCTTTAAAAAGTAGTATATAATCTGTCATAAAAATTTGGGGACATTTAATTTAAATTTCCGATGATGAAAAAACGAGAAAGTAATTTACGGACCAGTGAAAAATGTAATTTTTTCTTTTTCCTCCTAACCAAAAAAAAAATATGAAACTTCCGAGAACGACTTTTGGGGGTCAAAGATCATCCCAAAATCTTCGAAAAAAACCCTCTTTGAAAGTCTCTTCGTGATTCTTCTCCAGGGGAATCGCCTTCAGTTTTTAACCTTGTTACTGGCGCTGAGGGGGCCCAAAAAGGGTGTGAATTTTTCGGGGGCCGGAGGGATGTAAGCTCTGAAAAAAGGGGAAAAATACAAGTAATATAACACCAAACTTATTATCGAAGCCTCTTTTCGTTTTGATAAATATAAATAATATCCCTGAAAAAGGTCCCAAACTTCTCTCCGCCCCCCAGCACAGGAAGCAGGAACTGTCCCGTATTATCAAGACACAAAAACTTAATTAAGTTGGTGACACTAATGAAAACAGAATGAAAGATATTAACACTACTTATTGTTCGGGTAGTAGGGGGTGATGTGTGTGTTTTTAATTATATATATATAGATATATTATATAATATATATATATATATTATTATGTATGTATGTATGGATGTAAGTAATTGTATGTATTATGTATTATTTTTTATGTAAACTATATTTATTGGGATAAAATTTATATGTATATGTATAGTATTTATTTTGTATTGTATAAAATGTATTATTATTTAATATATATATAAAAATAAAAATATATTATATATATTAATATAAAATATATATATATATATATATAATAAAATATATATATATATATAAAAAAAAAAATGTATGTATTATATATATATATTATATATATTATATTAAAAATATTTACATACACATATAATATTTATTTTTTGTGTGGGGTGTTTTGTGTGTTTTTGTGTGTGTGTGTGGGGGTTGTGGGGTGTTGTGTGTGTGTAACACACACAAAACACACAAAAACACCACACCCCAAACACACACACACACACACACACACCACACAAAACACCCCCCACACACCACACACACACACACACACCCCAAAATATATCACTTTTTTTAAATGATCAGGAAAGGGTACGTTAAAAAGGAAATGGGTTTGGGCCCTTATCCCCCTCCAAAACACCCCCACCTTTCCTTATTACGAAATTTGGGTTGGCCGGGGCCTTTTTTTAATCTATGAATTCCAAATTTCCTGTAAAGGGAAAATTTCCCCCGATTTTTTGTGTAGTAATTCCCCCAAAAAAAACCGTATCCCCAAAAAACACGAAATCATCTAACAGTGAGACAGCCATGGCTTTAATTTTTATTTAAAAATGCAGGGCTTCTTTTTAAAAAAGTTAAATACTCATGCAAATTTATTTTGACTTTTTGCAAAAAACAGGTTAATGAAAAAATAAAAATACAAAAAAAAAAAAACAACAAACATATAATATATATCCCCAAACCCTCATCATCAACTGAATCAAACCCCTGCGGACGTAGGGTTCTCCCAACCCTTTTCCAATTTGTCTGTCCCTTTTGTTTTTTTTTTTCCAGTCTTGGCCCCCAAATTTTTGTTATTGGGCCCTTCCCTCTTTAAAGCACCCAAAAGCCCTCTGTTTTCTTTTTTTTGTCCATCTGTCGTTCTGTCTCCAAAATAATGACCTGCTCATTGCCATTTCTTCTTTTTGATCTCACACTATATCTTCCACTTTTTGGTTTTTTTCCCTATCCCTGTCGCCCTCAACAGATCTCTTTTGGCTAATTCTCTGGGCACTTATTGGGTTTTCCCCCTCCAGTAATTTTGGTTTTTTTCCATGTTTTTCTGTCCTAAAATAAATTTAAACCCCCCGGGGGGAGCATTGGGTTTAAAAACTTTTCCTTTTTTAAACCCTAATGGCAAGGGGCCTCCCTTAAATATGTTTTCTGTGTCTGCTAAGGCCCCTCCAGCCCCGAAATGATCATTTACTAATTTCCTCTTTGCTAGATGTTTTTGGGCTGTGCGATATATTTTTCTTGTCCCCCTTTTCTTCTAGTGCTTCCCCTTTTTTTAAAATATATCTTTTTTCTAATTTAACACTCTGGGTTTACCTAGTCTTTTGTCTTGTTCAAACCAAGTCAGACCCTTTTAGCTTTCCCTATTCAGATCGTTTATTTTTTTGCTGCTTTCTTTGCAAAGTCACTGAAAAGAACAATATCATCTTCAAAACTTAGACTGATTAGGTTTTTTCATCTCCTATTTTGATATTCTTTCCATTCCATTCCCACTTTTTTTATATATCCTCAAACAAGCTGTAAACAGGGTTTTTTTCTAAAAAACCTTTTTTGGTTTCCGTGGTTTCCTTTGGGCTGTCCCATCTTCGTAAAAATATCTTTCCCAAAATTTTAAAATATACTTCCTCTACTTTTCCCTTTTTCAAAAAGTTTTTGTAATGCTGGTTTTTTACAGGTCCCAAAAACCTTTTTTTAATCGATGAATACCTTACACAGGGGTTTCCTATATCCAAATTATTTTTTTCCCCCTGTTTGGGGGGGAGCGGTGGATATTGGTTTCCCTTTTGGGAAGCCTGCCCTGTTTTCTAGGCTGGTTAGAATCCAAATGTTAAGATGCGAGTTTTTGATGACTTTTGTGAACAGTTTGTAATTTCCTGAAAGGGGGCTTATTTGGGTTTGGGAATTTTTTTGATCCTTTCTTCCCCCTTTTTTTAAATTAAACAAAATAATTTTTGCTTTTTCCAGGGGTTTCAGAGGCATATGTTTAAAAAAATTTGGGTTTGGGTTTTAAATGCTGCAAATTTTTTTCCCGCATCTATTTTAAGGTCCCATACTAAATTTTGTTTTTCACCTGCTGTTTTCCCTTTTTCCCTTTTATGGGCCCTTTTAAATGCTCTTTTTTTTTCTTTTTGGGGGGTGAGGTTTTTGGTTTCATCTCTAGTTACCCCCATTTGCCTTTTTATCTGTGCTTGTTTTTTCAGTTTTTATTTATCCCTGTAAGTCCTTTTTTTTCATTCTGATTTTTATGTTCCCTTCTCGTCTGGTTTTTTTCCCGCAAAACATTTGGTTTTCCTCCCTATTCCAAGTCTCCCTTTTTTGCTGTTTTTTATTTTTGGGACCTGAAATCACTGTTTTTATTTATTTTTGGTATTGAATTTCCATACCACTTACCTTTTTTTTTTTATAGCCTTTTTTTTAGGCAGTTAATTCTATTTTGTTTCCCCTTTTATGAACAAAACTTTTTATGACCCTACTTTTTGCATAAGCTGCTTATTTTTTACCCAAGGGTTGCTGAGTTTTTTGACGTTCTTACTACCTACTTCAAAGGGGGTTTCCCTTTAAATTTCTGTTTTGTTTTAATTTGGTCAAAGTTTTAGAAACTTCGTCGCTAGTGAAAACTGGGTTTTGGATGTTAAGATTTAATTCTGTCACTCTGATCTTTAGTTGCTAAATTTTTGGGTTCGGTTTTCGTATGAGTTTGTTCCTTTCCCCTTTTAGGCCTCTGCCATTTTTATTGGGCCCCTGCCAAAGTTTTTTCCTTATTTAAAAAACTTTCCCCCTTTTTTTACTATTGCACTTTTTTTGAATTGTGAAACCAATTTTCAGTTTTGATGTCAGATACGAAATTCCATGTCCCCTTCGAAGAATGTTTCATTAAATTTGAGTGATTGTCACTGCAGGTTTGGGGTTAACTTTAAAAAAAACTGTAAATTGTACGTACTGGTTTTGTTTTATTTTTTAACGAAGCTCTCTTTCGCTTATACTGTAGAATTTTTATGATTTCTTTTCTAAAATCTGTAACCCAAGAAAAACCCACCCCTAGTTCCACTGCTACCAGGGGTTTACCTCTCCAATAGAGCCTTTTTCCCTCATTTTTTTCTTCTGTTTTTTTCGCCCATCTTTTTAATTTGGCAAATCCTACACCCATTTAATGGAAGGTTTCCCCCAAATAATGCCATTTAATCGGGGTTTCAGTTCTCATTGTCTTATGGTTTTTATGTGCAAAAAGGTTTTATCAACGGGGGTTGGCCTGTTTTTTTGATCAAAAAATTTTTAGCACACTCTGCTCCAGAGCCATCCTTTAGGGCCCCCTTAAAGGGAAAGAGGGCCGTTGCTCTGTTTTTTGATCATGGTTTTTTTATTGAGAGGTTACAAACCGGTTTTCCCCCCCCTTTCTGGCTTAGGGGTATTTTGCCCCTCAAACGGGTTGTTCATGTCTAGTGTGGACTTTTTGAAACAACAATGCACGAGTCTGCGCTCAGTAAAAACCAGGATTACTCCCGGAACATGGGTTTTTAATATCAGAAGTGCATTATGTGTAAATTTTATTTTTTAAAACCCGATTTATTTATGTATATGTAAACCCATTTCAAACACAGTTTTTCACCCACAAAAAGCCCCGAGTTTTCGCATAAAGTTTTATTTTTTGGGCAATGCCCATGCCAAACAAACCCCTTTAAAAAATGCCCTAGCAAAATGATAATTTAACATACTCCTACATAAAACCAACCCGCACACATTTCACATGCATACACATAAAAAGACATATTCGCACATCATTACGCATACCATGGGTATAAAGTACCACATATATTGGGTACGTATACACATACCTTAAAATTTGCTATTACATGTGTAACCCACAAAAGTTTTAAAGATAAAACATTAGTGTTCACCCCCCACAACATGCAAAACTATATATACCAAAATATAATATATTTCAACATATCATACAAAATACATACACATACATACATATATACAAAACCATACCCAATACATAAAAACATATACATTTTATAACATTATAAAATATCATAAAACAAATATATATGCATATCCCCAAAACCCCACCTTTTTACATACATATACATAAACATCATGTACTCGCACATACAAAATCGTACTATTTCAACTATTATAAATATGTAACACATTCACCCAAATATACATATTGCCCTTTTCTTGCACGCACAACACACCCAAAGCGCGCGGGGCCCCTCCAAAAACACCCCCCACAAAACAAAACACACAACACACACACACACACACACACACAAAACACACACAACCACACAAAAACACACACACACACACAACAAACATGCATACACATGCCCTTTTTTTTTCATTCGCACTCATTCTCACATGTTTGAAAAAAACGTCTGCACCCAAACCCACATACCCCTTTTATTATACGGAGGGAAGGGGGGGGATGATGTGAGATAGGGGGATGTAAAGGGCATGCTGGGAAAGGGTAAAGGTGGAGTCGCATTCCCAAAGGGGGTTGGCCCAAGCCACCAGCGTGGGGGCCCTTGGGGCCCCGCGGGGGCACGTCTGTCCCTTGATTTTAAACCATCCCTTTTAAATTTCACTTTTTTAATGCATAGTTTTTCTGGCAGATCTTCTGTCTAAAGGCTGATTACATTTTTTCAAATTATAATAAACCCTGTTTAAAAACCCCAAACCCGATTTTTAATGTACTCTACTTTTTACACTGGTGGGTTGGCTGTTCCTTAGCGAATCTACTTAGGGGAAAATGTAAAGGGCCCGTGGATTTGGCCTGTTACTCAGCTTTCCCGTGGGTATGGGACAGGTGAGCTTGTCATTTTCTAAAGATAATTTTAATTTGGTAAAATTTTTTTTCTGGTGGGGTGGTTTTTCTTTTTTTTAAACCCCGTTTCTCTTAAATGTAACTTTTGATGACATTGAACTTTTTGAGCGTATTCAGCATGGGGAAAGGAACCCCAGTATTCCTAGTTTTTTGAATATTTTTGATGGATTTTTTTATTTCTATTTTAGTTTGGGAATATAAGCTCTATGTATTCAAGAATCTTTTTTCTTTTTGTAAACCCCTATCACTATCACTTCTCACTCGTAATTTTTAGCACTTATTTAAACAATGAACCCAACCACACCTCTCTTCCCCTTTTTAGAACTCTCTCATATATATGGGGTGGTGTAAATGTCATGTCAGTGGGCCCCGTGTCAGTGTGAGTGAGTGAGGAGTGAGGTTTTGTGGGGGTGTGTGTGATGTGGGTGTGTTTAACACAAAAAAAACCCATAGGTCGTGGACGCTTCCCAAATGTCCCAAGGGGACCTTGAAAAGGGTCCCCAAACCCCTTTTCCCTTTATTTGGGTTTAAATGGAGCTCCTACACCTTTAAAAACATATGTACCCCAGCCACTTCGGCCTACAATTTCCAAAGAACGGTCACCACAAGGCTAGCTGCAATGCCAATCCTAAATGTTGTGGTCCCGTAAACAAGGCACCCCAAAAACCGTGGGTACCTCAATGCCCACAAGGAAGGCCAAGGGAACCCAAAGCCCCAAAGTCCCAACTGTGCCAAGAAATTTGGGCCCCCTCTCCAAACCCCCATGTCCCGGGAACAGAAAAAAAACAGAAAGATTTTCCCACCTCCTAAGAGGAAAGGGAAACCCCCCCACAAACCACAAATGGATTTTTCTCCAATTAAAAGTAGTTTTCCCCCCTCAATAAAATGCTAAGAAAACCCCAGGGAAAAAAAGATTCAAAGAACCGCTAAAAAAACCTCCCCCAAAAGACATAATCTCCTCTTTGACGAGAAGGGTATGACTCTCCTGCTGACCCCTGTATTTATTGCAGTAAACGACAGCTTTTTTGGGGGGTCCCAAAAGGGGCGGAGAAGGCAAATCCGGTCGCCATGTGGCCCCGTGAACCCCGACTGGGACAATTTCCCGAAAGGGAGGGAAGGGTTTAACAGAGCCAAAGAGCCCCCCCCTTTACCCCAGGGTGGACTCCCCCCCTCCCCAAACCCCCCCCTGGCCACGCCCTCACAGGCAGAGGCAGGGAAAGGGTGAAACTGTGCACCAGGGCCGAGCAAAAATGCCCTTTTCTCCGGTAAAAATCAGCAAAGATAAAAACCCGAAATGAGAAAAGCCAAAATCACAAAAGGGCAGAGCTCCAAAAAGGGTCTCCCCCAATCCCAGGGAAACCCCCCGGGTTTGCCTGACAACAGATTTAAGATCCCCAAACCCTGAGGATTTCACATGGGGTTTTTCAGACTCCAAATCGGGAAACCGAAAAATAAAGACCCTCTCTGATGTAAATATCACCAAGTAACCCCCAAAACAAAAATCTAAGCATACACAGTGGGAAAATCTAGGCTTTAATAAAAAATTTCCTCCCCCAAAGCAATAAGGGCCCCCATCAAAGGGAAAATTGACATTGTCCCTGCCCCAGGAGACATTTAATTTGAGGGGACTGTTTTACTTCTCAAGCTATCCTTTCTTTTATGCTGCCAAGCATAGCGGCAAAAAAAGGCCTTTTAAACACCTGGGGGCCCCCCTTTAAAGTACAATGTGTACAGGGAGGCCCGGCTTGGGAGCTTTTGGGCACAGGGCTGTGCTACTGCACACAAGACCCAGTGATCAAGGGGGGGCTTCAAAAAACCCTTTCCCCCCCATACTGGCTCCCTGCCCGTGCACCGGATGCGGGAGGCCTCACTTTGCCAAAGTGGGAAAGAACTTTCCCCCCCACAAGCCAAGCCCAAAGCATGTCCCGGAGGGTTCCCCAACCTCACCCTTTGGGCCCCTGCGGCTCGGTTTTGAGAATTAGATGGTGTGGTTTTTTTGAACTGTTACAAATGACCATTATGGCACTGTTTACCACCCTCATGGAAAGCTGGCCCAGCCAAAAAGCCACAACCAAAAAACCAAAAAGGGAAAAAAGATAAGGCCAATTGCAACCTTTCGAAAGCCCTTGGCCACTGTCTTAGATGCAGTGAACCCCCACAAGTAAAAATTTGAAGTGTTTTAAAGCAACTTTTTAGTGCCATAAATAAGCACCCTCCTACTATACCAAAAACCAGTTTTGGGCCCATTCCGATTTAAGGGAGATTAAGGAAGTCCCCAGAGTGAAATGTTAAAACATTTCCGAAGGAAAAGAACCGCTAAAACCTAGCCCTCCTAAGGGAAGCTCAGGGATCCCCAAGGGAAAACCTGCCAAAAGAATCGGGGGGAAAAGTGGCGGGAATGGTGGAGTCCTTTGACCCCGAACCACCCTTCGAGCTGTGCAACAGGTCGGCAGCTACTAGCCGCTCACCCCCGAGGTGCACACACCACTACCCTAAGAAAAAGCAAACAGCGGGTGCAGTTCTCTGTAAAAACGACAAAAACATCTCCCCGAACGAGAGAAAAACCAAAAAACCCCTAAAACCGGGCAACTTGCTTATCAAAGGAGGGCACCAAAACCGATTTTATTTTCTACTCACCTTGCACACCCCGGGCTTGGGGGATCTTTCCCCCTTTTCCCCCCTAGATTGGCAGGTGATTTGGGCTTTTCCTAACTCCCCAAAAAGTCCGGGGAAACTTTCACTCTCCCCCAGAGCGGGAAAGGGCCATATATTTCCCCATCCCAAAAACCCAAAAGAACGGGGGGAAGTACTACCCAACTCTCTCCTCACTGTCTGGGGAGAATGGTACAAACCAAACCCAAGGGAAAACGGACCCCTGCATGAACACCTAGGGTTTCAAAAGGGGCAAAAGCACAGCACACAGCATTCATGCTTTTAAAACAAAAATCAGCACTGTCATTTCGTGGTAGTATTCTAGCCGGGAGAAGGTTTTTTGGGATTACAGCCCTCTTGCTTTTCAGGAACAGAACACCCAAAAGTCTGATTCCAAGGTCACCTATCCGCACATGCCACTAGAAAAAGGACACTTCAGGTGGATCCTCAGTCCGCCCATTTCAACCCCTAATGTCCTGCATCCTCACCATACACTCCCGTGGGGGGGCAAGATCATCTCCATGCAGACGATTTGCAATTATCCCCAAAGGGACACACTGCCAAGTAAGCCCCGTGTCTGGCCCTTTGTAGCTGGGGGTGCTATAGGACGGAATAAAGATCTCTGCACCAAACCCAAAAGCCATGGCCGGGAAACTAAATGTTCAGGCACGAAAATCTGAGAAGTCTGAAAATCCTGAAAAATGGACTTAAAGGGGCCCCAGGTCTTCAATACCGGGGGTTGATCGATAGCCCTCTCCTTACAAAGGGGGTCCTGTTTTGGTTTGACCAAACCAAAAGAAAGACTGTCTGTCTTGTCGGGGAGACACATGAGCTAGAAAAAATACTAAATCATTCTATGTACTCCCATCCACCCATGTGAACTATGCTTCTGTCTTCCAATTTGCAAAGCCAAATTTAAAAAAAATTGGAGAATTCGGAATGAAGCTGCCAATCATTCGGGCCCCAAGGTGAACGAACCCCCTCAACCTCCTTGAGGAAAACCTTCTCCCCTGGAATTATAAAATTGATCTAATGGCAGTCTTTTTCCTTTTTAAAAGTTTCCAAAGCTCCCGGGAAACAAAACATGAGACAAAAAATCCCCACGCTTAGAAAAAGACCACAAGTGTTTGCAAACACTTCTTACAGAACTTGAGCACACACATTTCAGAGCAGGGTCCACCACAACAGCCCTCCGAAATAATTATGCCGTATGCTTACATCTGGCGGCGGGGAGCACCTGCGGGAAATCCCGCCCCCAAGGTGGCATGGTGTCATAGAATAAAATAGACAGCCAAAAAATGCTGACACACCCGGGGCCTATGTACGAAGTCCCGGGGGAAATTTAAAAATTTGAAATTTCTAAACGCGAAAAAAATTAACAGCTCTTGTACTCAAGGCCTAGGCTCCTCCTAAGCCAACCTAGGCCTCTCCACCCCCCTATCCCCCAAAATCTTTTCCAAAATCCCTCAAACCCCGTCTCCCACCCGACGGGTTTTGCAGACGTCCCTTCCTCTTTTCGGGGCGGGTGACCGACTGACCCCTAAATTACCCGCCCCGTCTCCCCCCTCATCATCCCCAAAAATTTTCGACCAAACTAGACAAACACTAAAAAATCATCTTGCACAAACAGCATTTTAAAATGACACACAACATGCGAATCCAAATTCCCGGGATAATCATGACATTTCCCAACTTCTAACGACTGATTTAAAAACAGGTAGAGTTTGTCTAGCTTCGCCAAAGCCTTTGACAAAGTCCCCACAAAAATTGACCAAACACTAAGTTTTAGGGAGTCTTTGGGGAAAAATTTCTTCAGGGTTTTTTTTTTTTTTTTTTTTTTTTAATAGAACTCAACGCGTTCTCTGAAGGACTATTCTAGCTCTGTTTCTGTCTTTTCTGGTGTCCCCTGAGGCCTGTCTCATGCCCTTTACTTTTTCTACTCTACATAAATGAGCCCCCAAATCACCCTAAATTCTACTAGCTTTTTTCCGACGACAGCCTCAAACTTCGACAAATTAAACCCTGCAAATGTCACCTCCTCCAGACTACCCAGACTCCCCGGCTGGGAAATCACACGGGAAAAGAACTTTGGGCCCGCAAAAAAAAATCATAAAATTCATTCGTTTCCCAACGCCTATAAAAATTTCATCAAATTGCTAAAAACAAAACCCCCTAAACCATGCAAAAAAAACAAATACATGAAAAGCTCACAACCCGAAAAAACTAAAATACCCCCCAAAACAGATTTTAATAAACACTAACTTTCCCTTGTCCTGGGGAAGACAATAAACTCACCCCGGGGTTCCCTTGAAAAGGATAGCACCCCATTAGCTCCCCATCCAGGGTTGCGGGGGAATGTCGCAGTAGGGGGTGGATATCTGGTTTACCGATTTCTGGTTTCACCAAACATTGTCTGGTGTTTACAGTTAACGTTTTAAAAAGCAAAATATTCCTCCAGTTGTTGGAGACTGTGAGTTGAGAAGGCCTGGGGGGTTCCACTCACTTTTCTTTTCTCCTGACAAAAATCACTCAAAAAATACAGAAAGTATTCATACCATATCGCTCAGTAGGGAAACCAGGCTGAAAAATTAAACATGCATCTGAAGACAAAGAAAACAAAAAAAACTGCCAATTAAAAAACACTTAAAAATCGAAGTGGAACTGGAAAAAGAAAGAGTTGGGGAAAATTAAAACTTCTGAAAAGAAATGGTAAAACAAAATTCAAATACTAGGAAACGGGAACCAATTTGAAATAAAGGAATTTCAAAACTAAGAAAAACCGGAGTTGCTATATTCTCACGAAAAAAAAAATGCAAAAGCCTAAATTGGGTAAGGGCCCAAAATGATCGCTTATAAAAATCAAATCAAGCAAACCTAAAAAAATTTTTTAACAATGCTACGCACCAAACCAAAAATTGCAATGTAAAAATGAAAAATTTTTTTAAAACCTCCAAAAACTTTTTGACCAATCCCTACCCGGATTAAAAAATAATCTGGAGACCTCAATGCCAAGTGGGTAAAATTACTAAAAAAACATCTGTGAAATTCGGTTTTTAGTTTAAAATAAAGAGAAAGTTTTTGTTGATTCTTTAGACAAAAAAATCTAGTTATACCCAAACACACTGTTCCAACACCCCCCAAAGCCTTTGTCCGGTTTTCACCAACAAAAAAACATGAAACCCAAATTAAATCATTGTGTTGAACCCAAAAAGGGAAAAAGTTGTATAAAAATGCTAAAGACAACGGGTGCCAACTGCAAAGTGACCACCACTGGGGTCACTGTCTATCGACAAATTTCTTTTTAACGGTGTTCATGCCCGAGCGCCGTGGCCCAGCTGTACTTAATTGTATTTTTATGTTGTGATGCTTTTGGAGTGAGTACGGGGTAGGGCCCCCATTTCCATTCCAGGGAGAGTGCCGTTTTTTTTTTTTTTTTTTTTAGGATCTTCTCTTATTTTATCCCGGGGGCCACACTGACTTGGTTGGTTGGCCCCACCCAGTGGCTGGGTAGGAAATGGGGTAAAGTTCCTTCCCCAAAGGGAACAAGGGCCCCGGGCCAGGACTCAACCCTCAAACTCGATTGCCGTCGTGCAGCCCCTTGAGTCCGACGCTCAAACCTTGGGCCCAACCGGGGCCCTTTATTTTAAACGATAGGTTCTGTTTGGCCGCCGGGGTCCAGCTGATATTTAATTTATTTTTTCCGTGTTGTGTGTCTTGGGGGGGTACGTTAGGGTCCCCATTTCCTTTCCATGGAATGCCGGGTTTACCTTTTAGGAAATCTTTTACCTCTACTTATTCAGGCTTGAAACCACTTGACTTGGGTGGCTTGTCCACCCAGTGCTAAATGGGAAATGGGGGTGAAGTTCCTTGCCCAAAGGAAAACTTCATCGTTCTGGGTTCGTTTTTACCTAAATTTTTAAATCAGCGCACGTGCTTTTATATGCCCGGGGATGCGTGTGTGCATAGATCCACTCTCCTCGCATTGGCGATTGGGGGGGGCACTTGCACTGATTTTTTTCGATAATATCGCTTTCAAATAGACCCAAAAAATGGGCTCCAACATCACCTCTAAAGCCGCTACAAAAATCTTGACAAAATTACAGAATACGTGTCAAAAAATCTGAATGATGAAGATGTAAAAACCAAAAGAATTGTGGGAAGAAGGAAAAAAAACTCCTGCTGAGTACTGCTTAAGAAACTTCGCCAAAAAAAAAAGGCAAAATTCCCCCCCGGAATTTAAGAAACATAAAAGAAATTGAAACAAAAAACCCAAAATCAAAAAGGGGATCAAAAAATCCATTGAAAAAGTAATTTACAAAAAAAAAATACAAAAATTTAAAAATTTTTTGCAAAAAAGATGTAAAATTTTTTAAATTTTAAAATGAAAAAAATTGCTGGGCAAAAAAAAAAAAATTTCCTTGGGTTCCCAAAAACAAAAAAAATTTTTTTGGGGGCAAAACCTAAAAAAAAACTCAAACCCAAAGGAGTTTAAAACAAAAAAAAAAAAAAAAAAATTAACAAAACCGGGGAAAATTTTTAAAAACTAAAACCAAAAAAGGGAAACACCCCTTAAAAAATTTCCCCAAAAAAACTTTTTTAAAAAGAAATTTTTTTTTGGGGGTTTAGTTTT
>NW_023654189.1:0-2500 GCF_015228065.2 Penaeus monodon
AAAGGAGGCGCAACGAGCCCGACTCCTCTGATTGCGTTGGAAAGTCTATCGCCTCCACATCATACTTTCAGTCATGTTCCTCGTGCAGTCTTTAACATGCACTCAAGTTTCGCTATATTATCACAAAAGTCATTTCGAGGATAGTTTTTGTCGTTTTGTTCCATTTATCCGGTTATACTTATTTTCCGTATTACGATGTTGTAGGTGTGTCTATAACAATATAATGGAGGTAACCTACCTTGGTATGGATGAATAACATTGTTAAAAGTAGGAATCTCACTGTACGATTATTTTTTTTCTCACTTCGATGCCACGGTATTCGTTCAAGCCATATTCACACACGAAGAGCAGTTATACATAACAACATAAGAATGACAGTTTAAAACGACACAAATGCAACTTTCCCAAGCGAGCGCTAAGTCAGCTGCTACCCGCTAAGCCTCGGACAGCGGAACATCGAGCGGTCGCGAGCACATGGAGAGAACTAGACGGAGGAAAGTGTGTGGCCGGCGAGAGGAGCTGCGGTGTATCCCTCAGAAGGTCGTGCGGGAGGCGGGAAGGCGGTCGCCAGACGCTCCGCCCTGTTACAGACACGGCCCTGGTTTCAACGTTGAAGGAGCAGCGGTGAAGGCCTAGGCGTATGGGAGAAGGGGTCCCCATAACCTGTCCCTAAGCCGTTACAAAACTGAAACCTTTCTCTTTTTCTCCCTGTGCTCTCTGACATTTGCTTTCTCCAAATTCTCTATCTTACCTTTCTTTTTCCCCCTATCCTTTCTCGTCTTGCAGTTCCGCCTTTCTTCTTCTGTATCTCCTTTTACGATGTCTTTCTTTTCCTTCCATGAGTCCCCATGACCTTAACACCGTACCACACACGGGTTATTACTCAAACAGCATATCATTTTGGCTCCGAATGTTACTATGTAAGACCTTGCATGTTATGCATTTTGGCACGTCCATAAAAAAGCAAAAACATAAAACAAAAACTAAAATATGTGTATATATGCACATTGCGTAGTATATGAATTCCACTGTGAGCACACATGAACATAGATATTTCGTTACAGAGAGAGAGAGAGAGAGAGAGAGAGAGAGAGAGAGAGAGAGAGAGAGAGAGAGAGAGAGAGAGAGAGAGAAGAGAGAGAGAGTGAGAGAGAGAGAGAGATGCATGTATATATAGTAGATGTATATATATATATATATATATAATTTATATATATATATATATATATATTATAATGTATATATATACAATATGTATAAATATATATATATATATATATATTATATATATATATATCATATACACACACACACACACACACACACACACACACACACACCACACATATATATATATATATATATATATATATTATATATATATATATATATTATATGTGTGTGTGTGTGTGTGTGTGTGTGTGTGGTTGTGTGTGTTGTGTGTTGGTGTGTGTGTGTGTGTGTGTGTGTGCATATATATATATATATATAATATATATATATATATATATATATATATGTATATATATATGTATATACATACATATAAAGGGGCCGCGGTGGCCGAATGGTTAGAGCGTCGGACTCAAGACTGTCACGACGGCAATCTGAGTTCGAGGGTTCGAGTCACCACCGCCGCGTTGTTCCCTTGGCAGGAACTTCACTCGATTGCCTGCCTAGCCACTGGTGCCAAGCCAGCCAAGTCAGTGCCGGGTAATAGAGATGGTGACTCGATAAAAAACACCGGCGGAAGGCAATGGCAACCACCGCTCTAAATTGCTATGAAAAATCATGGAAGCCCATGATCGTCAAGGCCGCGGTGGCCGAATGGGTTAGAGCGTCGGACTCAAGACTATCACGACGGCAATCTGAGTTCAAGGGTTCGAATCACCGACCGCCACGTTGTTCCCTTGGGCAAGAAACTTCACCTGATTGCCTACCTACCACTGGGTGGCCAAGCCAGCCCAAGTCAGGGCTGGTCCCAAGCCCGATAAATAGAGAGAAATGATACCTAGGGGTACACGCACTCTCCGTGGAAAGGAACTGGACCAACCACGTACTCACTCCAAGACATCACAACATGAAAAGCTACAAATAAGTATCGTGCTGTGACCACGGCGGCTCAGACATGAACTACCGTTAAAAGAAAGAATATACATATATATATATATATAATATATATATATTTATATATATTATATATTGTATAAATTTGTTTGTGTGTGTTTGTGTGTGTGTGTGTGTGTTTGTGTGTGTGTGTTGTGTGTGTGGCGTGTGTGTGTGTGTGTGTGTTTTATCTATATATATATTATTAAAATATTATATGTATATATATATATATATTATATTTATATATAAATTTCTATATATATAGTATGTATAAAACCACACACCACATATTCATCTATATATCTATTATATATTTTTATATATTTATATTTTATTATATATATATATTATATATTATATTTGATCTACATACCCCACATATATGTATATA
>NW_023654191.1:0-4676 GCF_015228065.2 Penaeus monodon
CTATTTTAAAAAAAAAACCAAAATATGGGGGGGTTTTTCCCCCAAAAAAACCCCAAAACAAAAAAACTCAAATACAAAAACACAAAAACTACAAAACTTTGCCGCAAGATTGGCAATGGGAAACGTAATAAACTACCCTAACCCCACACTTAAAAAAAATAAAATTTGGTTTAAAATTTTCAAAAAAAATGTCTTTGATACATGTATACCACCCCTAAATTCAAAAAGGGCGACTACCCTCATTGGTTAATGCCTCTAAAAATAATTTGGGTAAAAAAACAGGCACCCAAAACCAGCAGTTTTAACTCTTAAAACGAAAAAAAGATCATAACGGAAACAGGGTCAGGCAAAGCAAATCCGGGCCCCCAAATTGGAAAAACCTACCAAAAATATTTGAAACACCCCCAAACCCCTGCTTACTTTCAAAAAAAATTTAAAAGGGAAACATTTTAAAATTGAAATGACACGGGCTTTTAATAAAATGAAAAGCCGAAACTTATTTCAAATGATTGACCATCTTTTTCATTTTATTTTATTTATATCTTCCTCCTTGTATTTCATTTTTTTTAACTTATTCTGTATTACTGTACGATGCCCCTATCTAGTAAGAAAAACCTTTGTAAAAATGGAAAAAGGTTTGGGGGGGGGGATTTTGACTTTACTTTGAGTACATAAACCGATGTGAAAGAGGGTTCTACGCCAACTTGCTCTGTGGCAGACGATTGCCCCCGGCGGACATTCGCTTTGTTCGGGCGACTTCAATGGGGTATCCGGCGTGCCGAGCTGGCTACGGAGTCTGTCGGCCCCCAGGGCTGGGGAGTGCCCTCAGCTGAGAATGCCTCCTTCCCGGGATTTGCTAGGTCCCAGAAATTGAGGATCTCTGCTCCTGTATCGCGCCCAAATGCATCGCTGGATTTGGGTACAGCGATCGGGTTGTGCCAAGGAGATCGACCACTTTTCTTTCAGCACCGATGGGGGATCCTCCAAAACTGCAGGGTTTAAAGGAGGCTGAGTTCTGTGGCACCGACCATGGGCTGCTTGTGGCACCCGGGGGGTCCACTTAAAAACTCCCCGTCCCTCCAGTGGCCCCCCTAAGGTGTTTCACTTGGACAGACTAAGGGAAGGAGTGTGTCCGTGGGTTCCCCCCGGGAGTCTCTGCCGTTTTCCAGAAACCAGAAACCTGCGGATCCAGTTGCTCGTGGGATCCTTAAAGCGTGAACACTCGAAGCCTCAGGAGTCCTTTGGGCGTACCCCAAGGAAAAGGGGCAGAATACCATCTCCCTGGAGACATTAGAGGCCACTAAAGCGTGTCGCAAGCCGGGCTGAAGGGAATCAAGTCTTCCATGGGTGCTTGGGCTCGGCACTGCTGAGAAGGACAAGGAACAGTTCCTCAAATCTTGCTGGGGGGTCAAAGGGCCATTTCTTGGTAAATGACCTTTCCCCTGCCTCCCAACCCTGAAAAACAAACCCTAAGCCCCCCTCACAGATGACTGCAGTCGATCAGCGGATGGGGGATCTCTCGATCTTTGGGGGGTTCGTGAACGTTGGGCTGATTTTTTGAACATTTTGTACCAGGGGGACCCTCAACATTAGCTTGGAGCAACGATGTCCAGTGCCTTCCCGGCCCACCCATCACGAGGAACCTCCTACCCTAACAGGGGTTAGGCTGGCGATTTCCAAGCTGAAGATGGGAAGTCAGGCAATTGATACCCCTGCTGAATTGCTAAGCTGGGGGGTACCTATCTGGGCCTGTACAGTCCTATGCCATTTGGCATCTGGTACCATTCCCCCTACCTCTAGGGCGGGTCATCCCTCTTGGGAAAGGGGGAAAGGGGGATCGATGGGACTGTAGCAATACCGGGGCATTACCTGCTCGCAACCAGGGAAGGTTCTCGCTCCATTCTTCTGAACGGATCCGAACCAACCCCACTGAGGCCCAGAACCGAGCATCTGGATTTACTCCTGGCAAGTCACAATAGACCGATACAGCGCTTCGGTAATTGTGGAACGCCGTCGTGAGTTTGGGGTTGGGGGGCTTTCAGCCTACATCGACCTCAAAGGCGTTTGATCGGTGCTCGGGAATCGCTTGGGAGATCCTGGCTCAGCAAGCCTCTTCTGGTACTAAAATGCTGTAAAATTTGGGGGGGGGTAAAAGTCGAACTTTTTCCCGTTAATTGGGGGAGGCAAGGGTGTCCTTTCACCCACCTTTTTAACATTGTATGGACTGGATAAGGGCAGAGCACTAGCCAAAATCAATGCGGAGAACACTAGGCAATATTAAGGGCTCGGGCCTTGACTTTGCCGAGATGTTGCCATCCTATCTAGTCCTTGGGTCCTTGTGGCGGCTCTTATGCATTACAGAGGCGAAACCCTAGGGCCCAGAGGTCTCCTGGACCAAACCAATTCAGACTTTGGGGGGGGTTAAGGGAACCCGTTCAGTCGATCCCTGCTTGCGGGAGGCGTTGAAGTCCAGAAAGTTTTTTCACCTTGGTAGAGTCCAATCTCTGGGTTTTCAGCCGGAAGTCATAGACGGTTGGTCTGGGACAGGGCCATGAAATCGATCAAAAAGGGCGTTTGATATTCGGTAAACCTTGGGAAAGGCCCCAGCTTTTTGTCTTCAAGGCTTGAAAATTCCGTTTTTTCTCTATGGAGCGAAACCTGGACGCTATCCGTGCCTTGGATCTCGCCTTTATGCCTTTTTTAACAAATCCCCTTTGCCATTTTATGGGTAAGTTGGCAGGCCACGTTCCAACCGGGGGTTCACCATGAGAGGCATGGGACCTGTTCTTGCTAACCGGGTCGCCAACTCAGCATATGGCCCCAGTCGCCCCCCTATGGAGACCCTGCCCACCGGTTGCTCTCTGCGAGACAACCCCGGGGGAGGGGACCTGTAGGAGTTAGGGATCATGGCTTGGGCGCCGACGAACCTGTCGGAGGAACTAGAGATGGCCGTGTGCCCGCCCAGAGCTCGCCCCGAGGGATCCTCGTGGCTGGAAGCGAAGGGGGATCGGCCATCGCCCCCTCGGGCATTTGCCCCTGAGATGATGATATACTAATCACACATATTTTATTTATTATATATTATTTTATTTTAAAATTTTATAATATATTATATATTTTAATTATATTTTTTTTTTTCCCAATGCCCGTCCTAGAAGGATAGCGATCATAAATTTCCATGATTTTTCTTGGCATTTAGAGCGGGGGTTTTGCCGTTCCCTTCCGCCTATATATATATATAAATTTATATATATTTTTAATTTTATATATTATATATTTATATATATATATTATTTAGTTAAAGTATGGGTGTGTGTGATATTATATTAATATATTATATATATTTATATATATATATATATATATATATAAATAATATATATATATATACGATATAATATGTGTGTGTGTTTTTGTGTGTGTGTGTATATATATTATTATATATAATTTTTAAAATTATATATTATATAATTTATATATAATATAATTAAATTTATTTTTTTAAGTATGTTTTGGTAATTTATATTATATATATATATATATATATTTAAATATTTTATAAAATATATATATATATTTTTTTTTTTTTTTTTTTTTTTTTTTTTTTTTTATATTAATAAAATATATTGGTTACGCCCCGACTGAATACCGGGAAAAAATATTCTTCTCGCCAATCTATGCATTGGGATGTTGCCTCACCACGGGCTGATTTGAGAAAGAGCATTTTGACCCGAAAACATTTTTCAAATGCCCCCCTCAGACATGTGCGACAAAATCCCATCACATTCATCATCTACTGTAATTAATTTTCGTTTTTTTGTGCTTGTGCGGTCTAACCCTACGAGCTACGAGAGAGCGGAAAAAAAAAGGGAAAGGATAACAAAGAGGAAATAGAATGAATTAGAAAAGACGAGGAAAAACAGATATATACTGTATAATGATAGACGATTAATGTAAACCCAAAAAATTATATTCATAATCATACTAAAAAAAAGATGAACAAAAACCTGTGAAAATTTTAAACTCCAAGTAAATTTGAAGAAAACACCATTTTTTGCTGTCGTTTCAAATTTTTGAGGTATACGAGCTTCGTAAGGGAATTTTACTTATCTTAAAAAGAAAACCGCAAGGTTGCAAAATGCCCCTTTAAAAATGAACCCTTATTTCAGTTCATTCACACAACCACACACACACCACACACCCACACACACACACACACACACACACACACACACACCCCCACACCACAACACACAAAAACCAAAAACACCACCAAAACACACCACACACACCACACAACAAACACACACACACAACCCCCAAAACACCCAAACACACACACACGCACCCCCTATGCACACATTACCTCTTGCCTATAGTTTGCCATGGGTACTTCTCTCCTATCCCCTTACACTTCTGCTTTTCCCTTTCCTTTTAGACCCGAAAAAAATTTCGAAAATGTTCTCATTTTGCAGTAAAATAGTTGTGCAATGTAGGTTTTTTTCTAAAACCCAACAACACCGATCCTCCCCTAAAAGATCACAGAACTCTCCCATGTTAAAAGGGCAGAAATAACCCAAAAAACAAAGTAGACAGACAAGAATCACTGTTTTTTTTCCACAATTACCCCACTCAGCCCCTCGCGATCAGTTTTTTTTAGTCACAGCAAAGTTGTG
>NW_023654192.1:0-4675 GCF_015228065.2 Penaeus monodon
ATAGTATGGAATTTATTCCTTTAGTTCCAACTATGTTCAGTTGGAATGGGGAGAATTTGAAAACAGGGGAATATCTTTCGTTTTTGAAATTAAGGATCTTAAAATGTTTGATTTCTTATTGTTATGTACCTTTGGGTATTGTTTTGGCTTCTAAGCAATATCTGAATGAATGAATGAGCTGATGAATAGTGAGTAAAGACGAATGATTGAGTCTTGTCTCTTGCTATATTCAGAAAACTTAGGGTCGTCGTAATACCCCAGAAAACAATCTGCGAGAGAGCGAGAGAGAGAGAGAGAGAGAGAGAGAGAGGAGAGAGAGGAAGAGAGAGAGAGAGAAGTAGAGAGAGAGAGAGAGAGAGAGAAGAGAGAGATTTGAATTTGATTTGATATAAAAACTTATTTACAGAACAGTTGTACACGCCTTACAAAAGAGCCAGGGAGAAACACTATAGCAATCTATCTAAACTAACTATAATTCTATTTTCGTAGAGGGCTGTCAATCAGACATATTTTATGCATACCTGAAGGGCTGTACCATTGTTTACATTATTCACATATCATCCATTTGTTAAAAAAAAAAAGAAAAAAAAATCACTAATCATATAAAAAACAAAAACAGTGAGTGCTGGTCTCTGGACAGAGCTGTTTTGATCGATAAATAATGTGTGAAGATTATGCGACTCCTATGCGTTACCTGACTTAGTGTGACCTGCTGCTCTCTCCGTGACAGTCCCATTCCAGACTTTATTATATGATCTGTCTATATCAGATGTCCCTGCAATACTTTAACAATGCCAAATAGTACCATGTCCATACCTGGCCCTCATAATCTCAAAGACAGCTGTAAATACGTTTTTATTTTTTTTTATTGTGTGAGAGACAATGGTACTCCATAGGGGAAGAGTACTAGTTTTGCTAAACTGATCCACCTTGATATTCCTGTATGATGAAGGGCATCCAGTATGGTGTCTCTTGTATACCTGCCTCTGTCAGGCTAGAAATTTGGTGTAGGATATTCCTAGTTACCACGTTTTCCTGGACTAAATGTAGTAAGTCTATAGAGTGCACCTTGGTTTTCAGAGAAGAGAAGACATATAGGTGTCGCTGCTGTTCACTATCCTTTGATGGGCATAATATATAGCTACTGACTCGGCATCAGTTGTGCTTGCCCAGTTAGAAATTCCTACACTTTCTTTAAGAGAAATGTCAGGAATTAACACTCCAATCCCAGCTACTCAATGAGGATCAATAGAGGCATCACAGTAAATCGCAAGTGTGGGGATACCATGAGGGGGATGGAGAATTTCATCTATATATTACTAGCATTTTATTCTGTTACTGAAGTCATGGGATTAGGCCCTGTTAATTTTGTCAATATGAACATATACATGTAATCCTATTCCATGGTACAGTAAGTGTTGCTTCTGGAATGTTAATGGTATCAGTGTCCCACAACACTGAAGCTGAGAATAGTTTCCATTCTAGCTTTGACTGTATCAGATTGGAGTATCGGGCATGCCAAATTCTGTAATTAGTCCCTGCAGAAGTTCTGATGCCGAATATGGTGTTGACCTGAGTGATACAAATGTAAATTGAAGGGATGTCTAGTTTCTTTCCTCAGGACGAGAACTTAGCAGTCATTGGGCAGCCGAGAATGATTCTCATGGCTTTTTTTTTCTAAGACTTCAAGGGGTTTTTGAGACCATTCGGGTGGCAACGTACTAAGAATTGGGCTTTTGTATAGTCTATCTCGGGGTTAAGCGAGGAATTGTGGGACAGGGAGGTGGGGACAAAATCACCATGACACCAAGATACCTTTTAGGTGTTGTTTTTTGCAATAACCTGTCCACCACTAACCTTGGAAACTGTATGACAGTTTTATGAGATCTGGAAAATGTACTTAGTCTTATGTACTTTTGGGGTCCAAGGAATGCCCCAACTTTTACTGAACCTCTGGAAAAACATATTCCCCCTACTAAAGACCTTGAATGAGAATGTCATCAGCATAGGTTTTGTGATGCTGCATAGGTCTCCTAACTCCTGTGATGAGCTTTCAAAGAGAGTGCATAAGTATGTTAAATAATGAAGGGGACAAAAACTCTTGCCTTGGTGGATTTGCCTAACTCTAAGTTCACCATATGCACTATAGGTGGCCTTGATACCATACCTTTGCTCTTCTCAAAGAAGATAATTTTTTTATCCATAGCAGAAGCTTACCCATAACTCCTAGAAGAATTAATTAAATGGAGGATGGCATTTAGGAGAAGGGCCCTCTGTCGAATGCTCCTTTGAAATCTATAAGTAAGAAGACTATTCATTCCTTCCATTTAGGTAGTGGGCTAAAACACATTTTGGTTTCCTTACCCTTTTTGGAAACCAAAGACGGATGGAGGGAATTTGATCTTTGATCTAGGGGAAGCAGACGAGTGAGAAGAATTCTTCCACAGGTTTTAGAGACAGGATGTCAGAGAAATTGGTGTAAATTCATCAAGACCACCTGGTTTTGGGATGGGAAATAATGGTTTAGCTTGTTTCGAGGGCAAGTGGGACGGGCCTCCTCTGTTTTTTTCCATGGGCTTGTTCTGTTGGCCATTGTCCGAACACACAGGGCCCGACTTGCCCCTTGCGTAAAATACAGAGCTCCAGCCATACACATGGGGTCGCCTACGCCGCGATTTTCACTTATTTTTCTTTCACTGTATATTATTTGAATCACTTTACTTTACAATCAGGCACAATGGTTATGAGAACATTCCCACGCACTGCAATATGCAGTCGGCAGGTTCTCTGAAGACCTTAACTGTCCAAGGTAACACGAATCCCTTTAAAAAACGGGTTTCAAGGTCACAAGAAGGTCCCCCATGCACGTCCTCACGCCATGGCGACAAAGAATTAACGGAGAGAAGACAGAAAGAAGAGAGAGGAGGAGAGAAGAGCGAAGAGGGGAGAGAGAGAGGAGAGGAAGAGAGAGAGGAGAGAGAGAGAGAGAGCGGGACAGGAGCCTTTTACATTGGCTTTTCAGTGGGGACTTTCTTACAGAAGATTTCCCTTTAAAATAGGGCATTTAAAAATTTCTATACAAGACTTTTTATAACCTTCGTGTTATATATCTATAATCAGTGGTTAGAAAAAAATATTTTAATGTTAAAGTATAATCCCCCAGGCCTCTGCTTAACCCGCGATACATAACGGGCAACGCGACTCCAGGCTGGTAGTAAGAAAGGAAGAACCGAGCGCCAGCAGCTGGGGCTTGCACACAATTTTGCCCCCACAAGGTGGGGAAAAAAAAATCTTTTGATAGGTTTTTTCTCTCCCAAAAAACATCTGCGGAGAGAGAGAGGAGGGAAAAGAGAGAGAAAAGAGGGGAAGAGAGAGAAAGGGGAGAGAGAGAGAGACAGAGACAGAGACAGAGACAGAGAGGGAAAAACAAAAGAGAGTAGAGAGAGAAAAAAAGGAAAAAGGAAAAAAAAAAAGAAAGAAAAAAGAAAAAAGAAAAAGAAAGAACCTCCGCCCGTCCTACATTTTTAACCGGAGAAGTACTTGCCCGCTGGGCGTGGGAGATGCATATTTTCTACCCTCTTCGAACCATTTTCTTGGAAGAAGGTTTTTGAAAACCTCCCACGGTCATACACTTTTTTTCTTTTCCCCTTTGTCTGGGGGGTGATTGGGAAATATACCTATCCTGGGGGCCAAAATATGATTCTTTTTATGGAGAAAAATTTGATTTTTTCAAGCCTTTACAAGGAAAAAAGGTTGTCATGACGGTGCGTGGGAAAAAAGGAGGGAAGTAGCAGGTGAATTTGAATTTTAGGGGGAAAGGGGGTTGCCTCATGGTAATGACATGATGAAATTAGTGGGCTGTTGGGGGGGGGAATTTGAAAAAATTTTTAAGGAGGAGGGAAGGGGAAGTAAAAAAAAAAAAAACGTTAAAATGTTCAGTATTCCAAAAATTCCCACTACTTATTTCGTGTTTCGGATGCAGAGCGGGTTTTCCTGCTTTTAAAAAACCCATTAAGTAGTAACATGAAACACCACAGGTCAATTTTCCCGTTCGGTTTAGTTTTCCCAAAATAATACATTATGGGAGGTTCTTGCAAAAACGTCCCTTTAAAAAAAAAGGATTCGGAAAAAAGTGGAAGAGACCAGTGCATTTTTAGCATTAGTGGATGTTTAGCATTATCAGTGAAAACTTGTAAATACCCCTATTTAAGCAATAACACGTTCCTGAGTTACACAAAAAGGGCAAATTAAAAAATCTCCCTTTGGCTTTGTAAAACGTTTTAACAACTAAACCTCAAAATTAACATAAAGATATTTATGTTACTCGAAAAATTTAGGGTCAAAAAATCCGGGAAATAAAAACCTATGAGTTGAAAACGTCATCCTCTTTGTACCTAGTAATTTCCTTATTTTCCCCCAATGAAAATATAATGATTTTTGCGGGTGACATTCCTAGTTTCATATTAACCGACAATTTCGTTTCCCAAAACAGCCCCATAAAATGTAAGAATTTATGCAGCGTGAATAAGTGAATGGCTGTGATCATCCTCATCCTCAAAACCCCATCAACATCCTCCCCCTTACCCCTTTCTCACCTCTCCCTTTTCACCTCTCCCACCTCACCACCAACCACCTCTCTTACCTTCTTTTTCCTTCCCCCCCCCTCCCCCCCCCT